>NW_010972831.1:4136280-4162339 GCF_000737465.1 Haliaeetus leucocephalus | reverse complement strand
GTTTGGGGGGGGGGGAATCCCCTGTAGGAGTACTGGGGTGTTGTGGCGGGAGGTCCTTCCTTGATGGGGCACTGGGGAGGGGGTCTCTGTCATGAGGAGGCATTGCGGCATTGTTTGGGGGGTGTCCTGCGGTGGGTGGGCACTGGGGTGCTGGGGGTGTCCATGTGGACCCTGGGGCTCCCCGGGGTGGGGGTCCCCGCAGCGCAGAGAGCGGTGGGTGAGGTCGCGATGCCAGCGGCACGCCCCAGTGCTGCTGCTGCTGCTGCTGCTGCTTTTGGATGATATCAAGCAGTGGCACCAGCAAGGCTGCCAGGCTCTGGGCCGCTGCCAACAGCCCTTAGCTTGGATTGCCAAGAAACCATCCTGTTTCTGGGGGGCAGGTTGGCTTTCCTGGGGAGGGAGAGCTGGGTGTGAGCATCCTGCTGGGGCAGAGAGGGCAGCTTAGGGCAGGGCACCACGGGCCTGTCCCTGGGGTGCCTTTCGCATCCACCATATCCTACTGCTGCTTTGTTACTAGCACGTCACCTGGCCTCTCGGTGGTGCTGTCACTGGACGCAGTTGATGCCCACCAGATATGTACAGTTTTCTCTTCAGGCAAGCTGGTTGCTTAGGTTACGGTTAAATAAACCAGCAGTGCAATCCCCTGTGTCTGATTCAACCTGTAGCTGCAGGGTTAAATAAACCAGCAGTGAAATCCCCTGTGTCTGATTCAACCTGTAGCTGCTCCAATACTCTGCCGAAGCTCCTGACTGCACTTTGGCATAGACCAGCCTGCATGCGGACAGGACTTAATTACAGTTAGGTGATGTAACAGCTTGCTGTAAGGGCTGGATGCTCCGCTCTTGTGTGACAGGCTGGGGCCAAGTGCAGGGTAATAACCAGGTTAGATACAGATGTTGGTCACTTCATGTGTCCTCAGTCATGTTACATCCTTTCTGTCAATGCTGGACTAGTTTTGTGGAAGGCGCTTTGACGCTCAGACCTAAACTCACCCCGGGAGAAAATGCATGTGAACGTCAAGGATGTGCTACGATCACAGCTCTGCCGTGCATGTGAAACTATGTTGTTATGTTTTTGGAGCCAAAGCCTCCAGCGGGCTGTGGCACTTGCTTTTCTGGCTGGTCTGTTATCAGTTCATCTCTCTTGGGTAACAGACCTGTTACAGGAATTACTGAGGAGATGCCAGAAGCAGGCTGCAGTTTTGGAAACAAGTATGCCTGCTGTGGCAGCTGCTTCTAAGGAGATACAAACCGCACCCACCAGCTGCCTGGAGCAGCAGTATTTCTTGCAGTTTTCCTGGTCTTCTGCACGTTTCTGCAGTTCCCAGCTGGGATCTAGAGCTGATACTGCGCTTCCCTCCAAAGAGACCCCTATCAAAATCTGCGCTGCTTGGTGAAATACCGTGTCCTGCGGGAGGAATCTGGAAGCTGTGCTCCAGGTGTGCCAGGATGCCCTTCGGTCTTAAGAGCTTGATTTTGCTTCTGTTCAGCTCTGAAGTTTACAAAATGCGGCTTGCAGGATGAGCCAGCAGGAATTTGTGGTATCTGGTTGCAGTTCCAAGCATTATGCTTTCCCACAGCCGGGAGCGGCAAGCCGAGGACACTCCTCGATGTACAGCCACATTCTGGGAAGGGAGCATAAATCATGCCAGGCTCTGCAAGTCAGAATTGGTTTCAGTGCTGCCACCAGACATGGTTTTCCTCTGCTGCTGCCCAATGTGGTCTGCAAACGCTTGCTGTCTCCTGAGAGCACCGGCTGTGAGCTTCAGGGGCAGCCCGAGAGGTTGTGGGAGCTCTGTAGAGCCCCGCAGCTCCTCTGCGCTTACGTGCAGAGTGAACGCCAGGGCATTAGTGGGAGGGAGGCGTGTAACTACAAGCAGTTGTGGTTCCAGGAACTTGATCCGTGTCTCTCCGGGGAAAAGCAGAGAGGACCTTGGGGGCCAGCATTTATTTGTGTGACACTAGGTTGGATTTGGGGAGGGAGGAGGAAGGGAAGAATAAACCAACAACAAATAATATTAAAAGCAGGCTTTTGGCTTGCAGTCTTGAATTGTCATATAGTTGTTACTTGAAAGACTTTACTTTGCAGGAGGGCACCTCCAAATCATGAAGCTGATTGGAAAGTTTTCTTTATTGTAAATTTAGCCTGTGCCTCTTGAAGGAAGTTTGATCACATGCCTCCCCTGGCATGTGGATTTTTTTCTGAGGAGTGGTGTTCTTTCTCCTCACTTTCTTGTGAGACGCTCGAGTTCCTCCAGTGCTCAAGGAGCAGCCAGCCATGCCTTGGGAAGGTCTGTGTGTGCAGGAGCTTCGTAGCCTTATTTGGGAAGCTGCTCCTAGGCACGGGTCGGCGTTCCCACTGACACTTGCGTCCTTCCCCTGTGGAGCAACACGGATCTCCTTCTAAGAAATTGCACGTGGTTAGCCAATCCGTCCGTGAAATGTAGACCCTAGGCTTTGTAAGAATGCTCCACAAAGCCCTACGGAGACAGTGATGGTCTCTGCAGAATGTGGGTCTAACTTTGCTGGAGGGTAGCCACGCTTGGGAGCCTCCCGGTGAGGTTTGGTGCAAGCTCTGAGGAGGCTTTGGCAGGCACCTGGCCCATCACTGTGTCCTCTCCAAGCACAGCTGCAGCCAGTCACATTTTCAGGGAGATACACAAAGTACCTGTTCGTCCTGATATCAAAATGTTCCCACCAGCTAAATAAGTTGTCTCAGATGCATAATGCTGGTTTTGGGTTACAGTCTGGTTGAATACAGCTTTTGTGGCTAAGGATGGATCTGCTAATTTTGAAATACAATGCTATAATATTTATGCAGAGACTTATAATAAAGAGGTATCATTTATAATGGCCGCGTTCATCTTACAGTTACCATAAGTAAATAGCGTTGCCCGAAACTCTACAGTTGGGGCATTTTCCTTCTGGCTGTTGAGGGCAGTAGGGTGGCACCACGCAGCAATGGTCCAGCAGCCAGAGGAGCCTCGAGGTGAGCACCTGGAGATATGTGAGCACAAGGGGAAGGTTGGCACAGCCCACCATGTTCCTGGGTCAGAACAAACTGCCGTTTCATCGAAAGTTCAGGATGTGAAAGGTGGAAAAAAAGTCGGCGGAGTTGCAGTCCAGTCAACCTAGCTTTATTTCCTGGGAGAGTATCAAAACAAATACATTGCTTGTAAATGCCTAGAAGAAAACAACTACATTGTATTTGCTGAGTATGAGCTGTGCCTGGCTGATCTGACTTCCCTCTCAGGTGAGTTAGCACTCTAAAGGAATGAGAAGAAACAGCAGGTATTGTACACCTTGCCTTTGCTAAGGCTTGTTATGCTCTTACAATTTCTCAGAAGTCAGCTTGAGAATTATGGTCCAGCCCAGTTTCTCAATCTCTGTCAAAGTAAGAAAAGAGCTAGCAGTTAATTCCAGTTTTGTGTAAACATTTCCTGCCGCACCCCAGCAGTCAGGGGTAGTTAACCCTTCTGGAGCTGCTCTAAGCTCTCACATTCTGTTACAGCATCCTTCTTATTGCTGCAAGAGGAACTGGTCATGATTTTGAGCCAGTGTGACTGTGCTGTTTTTATGGTACTTCTCGAAGTTTTGCAAGCCTGAAATAAAGGCTTCTTGAGGCTTTGCAAGCCCTTCCTGCACAAAAGGAACTTAGGCAGCTCCTCTGTGGTGTTTCCTTCTCAGGAGGTAGTTCTTCAGCTTTTTGCCGGTGGTGGAGCTCAAGGTTCCCCTTGTCAGGTGCTTGTTAAATCTCCAAGACTTGCAAATTACTCTTCAGAAAGCATAGCAGGAGAAAGAGGTGGACAGAATTGCCTTGGGGCTTTCCTTTTGGTTTCCAAGAGGTATTCTAGGGTAGTATGTCTGTAGTTTTGTTGTATAACTTCATTGTGGTTTGTCTTCTCCAAGTTTCTGTTCACAAGATGAGTTAAACTAAACATGTGTTTTTTAAACTTGCTTTGTAGTATTGATAGCCGTAGTTTAAAACAAGTCATTTTGATATAGATTACATCCAAAACAAGCTAGCCAGCATAATCTGCTTTTGTCTGCTGTAGTGACCGTCAAAGGATTTTATGGATTCAACTTGGAACCCTGCATCTTTTAAAATAAATTTTTGTTAACCTTGTACCGTTTCTGCATGTGGACAAAGCCTAATTTATATGCACAGCAGGGCCTAAGAACCAGACACTGACTTTAGTCTAGACCCTGCTTTATTATGTGATTTTCTTTATGTATGCCTTTGCCTTTTTCTCTCCTCTCCATTATGTCTTTTGTCAGTAACTGTTTTCAATTATCATTTTTTTCCCTGTCTTTCTGCACTTGCTTGTTAACACCCCATGACATTTCCCAGCACAGGGCTGTTTCTCTAACAAACCCAGCTTCTGTCGGACTGGACCAAGCTGCTTATTCCCAACTTCAGTGGTGGGTCCTCCTGGAGGAGGAGACTCCAGCACCAGATTGCCCTGAACAGAGGCATGAAGATGGCAGCTCTCTCTGTGCAGGTGAAGGCAGTGGTGTCTTCTTGGTTCTTGTCTTCAGCCTGCGACAGTCTTTGGGAAGAAATATAGTTACTGAGTTATCATAGCAGCCTGTTTACCATGACCTGATTTCTGAACACTCACCGCTTCCTGCCAGAATACAAGTGCGTTGCCTCGAGTTACCTTAGGAGAGCAAATAACAGAGAGCTTGTTCACAACCTCAAATTGTCCCAGCTTTGATGTTTTGAGCCCTGTATCTCCGTAACTGTTGGGGCTCCTGTTCTTTCTTGTGTTCCGTCCATCAGGGCAGCAGCTTCCTGCATCTGTCGAGAGCTCTGTTTATCTACAAACTCCCAAGCGATTAATCTCATTTTATTAAAAAAAAAAAAAAAAAAAAAAAAATTATGTGCTTTCTCCTGGCTCTGGGAATTCTTGCTTGAACATGGGACCCCTTCGTTTGGGAAGAGGCCAAGCTGGATGGCAGCTTCCCGGCTATGAATCCTCCATTTGTAGTGCGCCTGGCCGCCGTACACTGCCCCGGAAGAGGGACGGTGGATGTTTGTGGAAGCAGTGGCCAAGTGGCTGTGAGACTCAGGCTGCTAGAACAGTGGGTGTATTATAGCTGGAAAAGGCAATTTCTCTGCCAAATCTCATTGTGCAAGAGGGTTTATTCTTTAGCCTTGCAAAGATTTCGCTTTGTTGGTTCCTTTTTCACTTGCTTTCTGAGACTTGGGAAAGAGGCTGCAGGGCTGCAATGGAAAATGAGCGTTCAGCTCATCTGACTTGCGTTACCAGGACGGAGCTCTGCTGCGCTCAGACGTCCAGCTTGCATGAAAGCAACCAGCTGGCATCCCGCTCCTGTTTAATGTGTTAGTTTTCCCTGCTTTTCTTATGCTTTGAACACTTTTTGACATATAATCTAGCTTGGTAAACTGTGCTGTGCAGCAGTGTTGTGTAGCACTGGGAAGCAAACATGGGGCTTGCTTTGGATGTGCTACTAAATAAGGTATTTCCTTGCATTGCCCGCAAAAGAAAAGAAACATCTGTGTGGAGAGGCACATTCTTGTAACAACAGTGGGTTTAGGGTGCAGAGTTTTCTCAGAACATTATTATGAAATTATTACCAGAGGTTTGGTAAAGACCACATAGACCCTGTGAAATAAAATACCTTTCCACGTGGGGCTGCTTTTCCCGACTGCCAGGAACACCTCCCTTCCTGTTCTTGGAAAACAAGGGCCTGGCGAAAAGGCTGAACTAACCGGGCTGACGTCCTCCAAGAAACGCTAAAAGGCGTTGTGGTTAATACGATGCAGGATATTGTATCATCAGCTCCTGTAACTCCTTGCCTGGCTGAAATAGCCTTCCAGCTACAGGAAGAAGCTATCCAGAAGGCGTCTCGGAGGTGGCAGAATATTCCTCTAGGCTGTGGAGCGCAGGAGACCTGAAAAAGTGTGTAAATCTGTCTCACATTTGTGTTTACTTCCTACTGAAATCAGAAGGTGAAGAATTGTAGATGAGGCCGATGTGCCGGTTTATCAACCATTGCATGGAAGCCAGTGAAGCAGGCAGTATCTTTAGCTGATGGTGGAAGATGGCCAAACACTTGAGGATGGAGAGGAGGAGGAGGAGGATGGGGAAGAAAGAGTCCCCTCCTGCGGTCCAGAGGGCCCTGCCAGCATGCTGGCCTGGACGTGTACTGCCTTTGCTTCTTCATTTTGACCTACTGCAGCAAACTTAACAATCGTCGTCTTCCTTGAAGGGGCTGTCTTCTGTGGCTGCGGTATGCTGGCTTCATAGTTCTCCCTTTCCCCTCCCACAACACAAAGCTCCCACAGCGCTGCAGCCACGTTGTTTTCCCTGTGTGCCCGCTCTTCCTCTGCGCTGGCTCTGTCTTGCCTGCGTAAATACGTCCCGCAGGGCTAAAACTGTCTGTTGCTCTGTTGGTACAGCGCTTGTCTTGCTGAGGCCCTCGGGCGCTGGTGTAGTAAGTGTGATTATGGATAACAAACTAGGTAGGGAGTGCTGGCTTGATCTGCCTGAGAGACGGCAGCTCACAGCCCTGCCTGGTCTGAGCCAGGGAGCTGCAGAGCTCCTCCCTTGCCAGGCATGAAACCTAGGGCTGGTCGCTGGCAGGGTGCTCTCTTGAAAGGTAGCAGGCGTCTTTTTCCTTGAATCAAAGATATGAAAATCCAGACAGCATCTTCCAGCTTCACTGGGGTCAAATCTTAAACATGTCAGAGGATTCCTGGAGGCTGCCAGAACTCTGGGCACAGCAAGCTCTGTGATGGACCGTCCAAGCCTCAGGCACTGTAGTACTTGCGCAAGCCAGAACTAGGAGTTATCTTTGGGGAGCTCAAGGTTTCTTCCATCCTCCAATGCTGACCTGCTAGCTTTTGGTGGGTTTAAGGGTGGTTTGCAGTGTGGGGTGAGGGAAAGGAGATGGATTTCTTACATGGCTTTCAATAACAGAGCTGGTTAAAGATACTGAAGCATGTACTTACAACGATTCTGGTTGCTAAAAGTGCTTAAACTGCTTTACAAAACTAAAATAAAATCCTGGTTTGAAATACAGTTGCTTTCTGTGTAATATTGTTCATCATACTCAATTATTACAAATACTATTTTCCCATTTTATAAGACAATTCAAAAAAAAGGTTGCCTTTGGAAGATTACCGTGTGAAGCCCATGGAGGCACAAAAGAGCGTTGGGTTCCCTAGTGGCTGGCTGCGTTACGGCCAACTGAAGGGTGTTCCAGGGCTGCTGTGAATCTTGGAAAGAGTTTTCTGTGTTCATTATTTATCAGACACTGCAGGCATGCTTGGATTCTTCTGGGTCATGCTGCAGAGCTTGGCTTGGTAGCACTGGGTGCTGTAACGCTGCTCTGAGAGGCTGGGGGAACCGTTGACCTCACGAGGGTGCCCCTTCCTCAGCACCAAGAGGCTGGGCAGGCTTGTTGTGAAGTTGTTCTGCTCCTGACTCAGTCTGGGTGCAGGTTTTTCCCTGGCTGAGAGCAACGTGCGTGTGTGTGCGTGTGTGTAATCTCTACAACTCTGTGCTTTCTGCTGTGCTGCAGGTGGCTGTTGTGGCTCTGATGTAAAGCAGTATGTATACGGAGGCTGGGCCTGGGCTTGGTGGTGCATTACTGACACCCAAAGGTAAGGAGACCCCTGTTATTTGTGGGTTTGGAGTAGGAGTTAGGCAAAGCCATCCCAGTGGGGCTGTCAGCAGTATCTTTAGGAACACGGGACTGGGCACTGCATATGAAACCATGGATGAGCATCAGCCCAGCCCGCTGCCTTTGGCTGTGACCAGCTCTTGGTCCTTCGAAGGAAGGCTGCCTTGCGTACAGCACTGTAAGTAGCTGGAAGGAGCAATATGTGCCCTGTGTCTTGAAGCATGGGGAACATAGGGTCCCTCACAACCACACAGCTTCTGGCTGTCCTCTGCTTTGAGTGGTGGGGGCTGAGGTTGTCCAGGGCCCTGCAGGAAGTAATCCTGTAATTTCAGGCTTACCTGACAGTAAACAATGATGTACAAAATAAAAATAAAATTGCAGGATGGAGGGGTTCTGTGCTGACTATTTGCCTGGGGCAGCTGGGTATCACGGTGCAAAAAAAACAAAAAAAGAAAAGAAATCCCATGCTTTCAGCTTGGAAGTATTTTCCAAATGGCCTCTCTGTCCACACCTCTCCTTAAACCCAAGTAAATCCGATTTTTGTTTTCTCCCCCCCTCCCCCCCCTTTTTGGTTCATTGTTTTTTATTAACATAAAACCCAAAAAGCTGAGAGGGCCGTAGCCTGGCTGGTCATTGTATTTCTTCCTGTGCTGGTGCAGTGAGTGCTGAGGAAGGCGACAGCCCTGCTCTCCTCTGCTGCTGCCTTTGCAGTGCTCCGCAGCTATGAGGCTCTCGCAGAGGTACTGGGCGGCGGGGCCACTGGCCTGGCTCATCCATGAGTTCACAAGGGGACCTGAGTTCTGCCCAGTATGGCCCAAATCTCACCCAGTAACAAACACGTTTGTGGCACGCAGTGGGCCAGTGCCCCCTCCTGCTCCTCAAGTCTCCTTTTCTAAAGATACGCTGACTGCTGTCACTTTGGGAGCAGGCTGTGTTCCTATTTAAAACCACGGGATTTCCTTTCTCTCCCTTTCCTCAGTTGTGGATTTTGCTTGCTGCTTCTTACTGTGCTGGTCTCTGAACTAACATGCTGTGACAGTGCTGCTGTCGTGCTAACATAGCTCTTGGTCTTTAGGATCCATGGGAATGTTACTTTCTCCTAACACCTCCCTCATGCTCATCACCAATGCAGGTTTCCTCCGTCTGTGTAAAAGATAATAGGAACAAAGGATAAAGACGTGACTTTTGGGTTTTTGCACTGAGTGATGGCCAGAAGTTGTAGTTAACCCTTCATGCTTGATCTGGCCACCTCTTTTCCCTGTTCATGTGTTGCCACCAGCAGACAAAGTGAGCATGTTGCTGCCCTCACTCTACAGAGGATACACTGCCATAGCTGCTGCTCACCTGCGGGTCAGGCAGCTTGCCTTGTTCAAAGGGGTTCTGGCTGCTGCTGGCATTTGACTCATGATAGCTCTCAGGTCCTCTCCCAGGTGGCTGGTACTTGGGATTGCTACGGGAGCCTACCATAGTGCTCTGACTGCATGAAGAGGTCTCAGCTAACACCTGCTGCTTTAGCATGGGCTCTCCAGTGATGCTCGTACGAGGTGGGAAAGGAAGGAAAGGCCCAGCTTGTGGGGTCAATGCTTAAGAACTGCGTTTGATCCAAACAGGCTTCATTCCTGAATTTTTGAGAGGCATCTCGTTGGGAGAACTGTTGATTTGAACAAATGGTTTCTGCTCCTCCTCTTGTGTGAGAAGCCCAGAGAACAGTGCAGGACCTTGACCTGCCATGTGCAGGAGATAACAGATGTGTTTGGGAGGCTGACTTGTTAAGTTAAGCAAAGGCTGAGTCCAGGGCCAAGAACTGCTTGCCAGGAGTGAGCTGTCATATGATAGAGGTCTGTGCATTATTTAGCGAACAGGGCTCTTGACAGGAATGCCAGCACCCAAACAAATCTTTTACTTTAAAATCATACCCCTGGTTCAAGCCATGGGATATGGGGCTTAATTCTCCTTTTGAAAACAGTGCCTTTCCCAAATACCATAAGCCATGCCACAGATGGAGCCTGCTCCATTAACATGAAGAGCGAGACACATTTCCTCCTCTGAAATTAGGACATCTTTTCTGGAACTGCCAGTGCTGAGAGCAAGAGAGACAGCAGCAATTGTGTTGCTGTCAGCGGCATCCCGCCAGGTAGCACTAACCTGGGAACAAAAGGAACAGTTAGAGCTGGCAGGGTGCTGGGCTCTTATCCTGCTGCAACCTTGAGGACTGGAAAAAAAAATTTTAAAAAAATCCAATCCCTGTTTAAGGGTCAGAAATAAAAGCAGTGAGAGAGGCAGCATGGTCTTACGTGCCTCTGGGGGAACCAAATGGTATTATTCAGCTTCCCAGAACAGCACTTGGAAGCACCTTCTCTCATCAGTGCCTTAGCCAAGGGTGGGTAGCCAGGTCCCTGGCATTTTCATTTTTCTGGCCCCTCTTAAATGTTGGCTTAGAAGCATTAAATGATTACAAAAAGGAATTTTCTGTGTGTGAAGATTACTCCAACAGAGAATTCCAGCTGACTCCAGGATGGCAGTTCAGGTGGGATACACAGTTCGGTTTCATCTGCGGTGACTTACAGGACACAGGGTGGAGACGAGCCCCCAGCCTGTTTGTCCGCATTAAAAGAAACAGCTAGATGCTGTAAACTCCCCGCAGTGACCAGAGAAGCTGCTCTGGCCCAGCGTTATGCAGCCCTGGGAGCAGGCAGTGGGAGAAAGGCAAACTGAACAGGGAAAATTGGAAACCTGAAAGTCTTGTCTGCCCTTTGCAATGGGTGTCTAACTCTCTGATAACTGCTTTGTATATTTGCTGTCCTACCCTTATTCCTCGCTGCTCAGACTGTCTTTGGAGGTTATGACCATCCTCTGTCGCTGTGAGAATATTGAGACGTCGGAGGGGGTCCCACTGTACGTAACAGGGGTTGCACAGGTAATAATCCACCAGCTTCCTAACACTGTGTCTAACCGTTTATCCCTCTGTTTTGAGCAGCAGCAACAGCAGCAGCAGCAGCAGGATAACATAAAAACTAATGGTTTTCTAATGGGACGGTTGAAATCTCAATACCCTCGTCTCCTTCCCCTTCTCCGGCACTTGCCCTGGGGCGCACTCCACAGTTTATAGGTAATGCAGACAGATGCATATTTGTCAAATTCCAAATTCAGCATTGCTGTACTGGCTCCTTCTGATAATGCTGCAGACATTTGCTCCAGCTGTAACCCTTTCCTCAACAGCACTGTTTCCACTGTGTGCTTGGTGGAGAGCAGAAGGGCATCTGCTTTTGTGTGGAGCCACAAGCAGGCCAGACTGGCTTCTGGGTTTGGGGCAGGTGGGAAGGCAGGTTTTGTGCTGTTTCAAAAGGAAACCTGTACACATGTGGGGAAATTGCAACTGTACCTGGCTCTGCAGTTTTGGATATGGGTTTCCACTCAGCCCTTCTTCCTCTTCATGGAGACAGTGCCCATTTTGGATGTTGTCACATTTGAAAGTACAGCATAGAGACCTCGGATGAGTTGCAACATACAGGACTAGCGTTTGCACTGTGAGCCGTTATGAACCAGTGTAACAGTAATTGCCAAACATCCCTGTGACTTGTCAGCTAAGAAGCAGCACAGTATTGAAATTAAATTCCAAGTATAGATTAGGTCTTCAGAAGGCTAAAATCCTGCACTAGCTGATCAAAGCTGTGAATACATATGGCAAAAAATGCCTCTGCGTGTTCTGGACAGTGGGATCTGTTTTACCAGCTCCCAGCTTCCGTGCCAGTTTAATTAGGACAGTGGCCAAGGCAAGCATGAACTTGCAGAGATACGTTTCGGCACTTCCAGTCAGTCCTGGAGCAACTCGGCGTGCATGCAGCAGCCCAGTGCAGCCCCTTCACGGTTCAAATGTTTGACCTAATGTTCACTGACACAAGCTTTCTGCCCTATGGCTCCCTGTCCTGACTCCCAGCGCCTTCCCGGCTTGTTATGGCCAACACGAGAGCCAGGCTTTGCTTCCTGAAGCAGAACCTGCCACGGCCAAGCATGTCTCTCGTTTTACCAAATCATGACTTGCAAATTGCTGGGTCTGGCCAAAGTGCCTCGAGCCCACCTTGGGTGACTGAGAAAGCTCTAGAGCTGCAGGATCTGTTCCTGGGTGCCTGATACTGTACAGGCATGACCCTGAAGAGCTGGAGACTCACTTCTATCTGCCTTTGGGTTTCAGGACACAGGAAAAGGGAGAGGTGAACCAGATCAGGGGGTAGGTCTGTGTTAATGCTAATCCAGCGAGGGCAAAGGCAGGGCTGCTTCTTGCAGCATCAGCACCAGGTTTTGCCAAGCACCAGGGCTCCTGTGGGGCTGGCAGTGTGGGGCTGGGGGGTGGCATCCTGGGTCCATGCTGTGCTTTTAAACCAGTGACACCAGCCAGCGAGAGCACGTGCTGCCCCAGCGTTGGGCAGTGTGGCACAACGAGCCTCTGACAGGGGGCCCTTTGAGTTCTCAAAGCTGCTAGCTTCTGGCCACCTCGCTAGCCCAGCAGAAGGGAAAGGGTCACGGTATCATTTCCAGTCTGGCTCCCAGCCTTTCTCTGCTGATAAATTGCCTTTAAGCGTTATCTGAAAAATCTATTTCTTGGCCAAAGTGACTTGTCTGTCTCCAGTCACAGATGTAGTCCCTCGGCTGCATTCTGCACCTGTCTTACATTACCTGTGATGAGTGCGGCAGGTAGCCCGGGGCAGGAGATGCAAAGGGAAGAGCTGAGTGTGTGTTACCTGGAAACGTGCAAATATTTTACGTTTTTTGGCAGGATTTCCCTAGAGATAATGACGTTACAGCCCAGGTGTGAGGACGTAGAGACGGCGGAGGGGGTAGCTTTAACTGTCACAGGTGTGGCACAGGTACAGTAACTCCAAAACATCATTTCAGGAATGCATGTCTCTAACTTAAATCTAGTTTTCCCCCTTAAGAGGTTGCTGTTGTCCAGGAACAGAAGCCAAATGCTCTGAAACACATTCTTGTACAAAATCACGCTGTCCTTGTTGGTTCAAACACACTACAACATGTTCCATGTTGTGAAGGGGGTTGTGACCTCTCCTTCTCTCCCCAAAATCATTCCTCTTTCTGGTGTCTCATTTGTCCATGTGGCAAATGAGGTGTGTGGGGGTGACTTGATCTGTTTGTGAAACGCTGAAGTACCACAGTGCCCTTGGAGCTGCGTGTGACCCTGCAGGACTGAGCCATTCACTCCTGAGATGGTATCGAGCGTTATGTTGCTTTCGATTATTATTACTAGCACGTGGACCTTGTAATTCTTCATGGTGAGTTAAAGCTTAAAGAAAGAACTTAGTCCCTCCAGGCACTAAAATTTGTGTGTAAAATTTCTGGCTTGAATTGAATTTTGATTCTCTGAAGCTGCCTTCATACGTGAGAACCAGCTCTTGCTGCTTGCACCCATGTTTCTTAGACTCCAAGGCCTGCTGCCCTGATACAGAGTTTGTCCTTGTGACCTGGTCCTGCCTAGGGGAAGATGCTGGGAGGGAAACGTTGTTAGCTTTTGACAGAATTTGACTCCCCAAATAGGCAGCTGGATGCTTTGATTTAAAATTGCTCCCGACAGCTCATTCTGGGTGTATAAAACCAAGATAGTGGTTCTGAGTGCACACAAGGCTGTGGTCACCATGTGTCCCAAGGCATGTCCAGGTCTGTTGTTGCAGGAGAGGTGACGGTCACATTCGCTGCGGTGAGCAGTGGAGCCAAGGGGAGCTGCTGAGTGACGCAGTGATGTGACCAAAATCCCACATGCGTCAAAAGGCTCCCCCTAGGGAAGAGCACCGTGGCTGCTGCAGCCCTTTTAAGACCAAGTGCTTGACATATTTCACCCAGTGCTTTCCAGAGCAGCGGATTCCTCCGTGGGTTCATTGGTTTGTTCTCGGCTGACATTGCAGAGGAGCTGTGTGCTGTGTCTGTGCGTAAGTGAGGATGTGAATTCAGCCAGGAGCAGTTTCTGGGTTGTCACACATGGCAGAAGGGCTGGGCACAACAGCGGATAATCCATCGCCCTGCTGCTGTTGGGGAACGGGGCTACATGCAAGAGCACCAGCATGGGAGCCAGCATCTTGGGCTCATCGTGGCTCTAATGATGTGAACCAGTGTCGTTGTTTTCAGTTTTTCAGTTCTTTATATCCATTTAGCTGCTAATGTGTCACGTAACCGCAGTGGTCTTTGCACGGTTGGCAAAATGTGTGCACCCCTCTGTTCTGTCCCCTCACACACATTTCATAAATCTGTAGGCTTTTCCTTCTGCATTTGGAAAAGGTATTTCTGTGAAGGCAGCATTCCTTTTTGACCTAATTTTGGGACATCTTTCCATTGCCTGCAAAATGGCCTAGGCTGGGCAGCGCATGGTAGCAGAAAGCTGGATCACCAGGTGCCTTGATTTAAAAATGCAGCTCCCAATTCATCTCATTCATGTTATTCTCTTCTCACTGTTCATTTTTTCCACTGTCAATTAATTTTAAAGGTTTAGGCTTGTGAGATGCAAGGAATTGCCGTGCAGAAAGCAGGCTTGAGGCAGCTGGGGACACGCGTGGCAGAGGTTACCTTAATTTTGCAGAAGTACTTTTGAGGCAAACGTCTTTCTTTTAAGGCCTTGTGCAAAAAAAGGAAAAAAGTAAACAAATTATTACTAGAGAAACACCTTTTAAAATGTTTGCTGTACTAATAGAAGTGCTTAATGTACATAAGGATGCTGTCTTTTTTTGAAGAGGGATGTAATGAGTACTCACCAGGAGCCTCCTTCCTGTATTGGCTGGGTGCTTGTGGTGCGCAGGGATGCTGCTGCCTTAGGCCAAGCTGGGCTTCATATCCTTCTGTACAATTTTTCTGAGCCTCAAGCTAATTGGATTGTCTCTGCTCACCCCTCGCTGTGATTGCAGCTGGCTGGAGCTGGGTGCGGTGGTATCGATCCTTCAGATGGAATTGTTTTATGGAGGCTCTCTGATTTCCTGCCGGCTAAACTCTCTCTCTGATGTGAATGACATTTGAAGAAGCACCAAGTGTCGCAGTGCCCTGTCTGAAATACTGGAAACAAGCTGAGCGCGAATTGCTCAACTCTGTTCTGTTTTGTGCAACCTTTGCTTCATAGGTTGACATCTATATTCAGTGGATAGCCAGGCTCGTTTGGGCTGTGCAGGGTCTACCAGTGCAGGCAGGCTGGTGGCTAGCTTTATTCAGAGAGGCTGAATCGTTCCCTGCTCCTGTTAAGTACCGCAGGGACTCTCTTAATGAACATCCCGCTCTGTGCTCTAACTGTCCTCTCCATAGCTCCTGAAGGGTGGGGATTGTTTAGAGAGGTGGAATTGCTGGCAGATGCACACCATAAATGCTGCTGCTGACTCTAATTGGTTTTGGTATTTGCAAAAACCTCCCGTTTGCTGCGAGATGAGCCTTGTGCAGGGCCCACGCTCCCGGGTGCAGCTCCATAATCAGCTCTCCCAACTCCCCCTTGTGTAGAAAGTGCACACTGCTGGCCCGGGGTGCAGGGATGAGAAACCACTGTGGTCTGGCCCTGTAAGGAACCCAGAGGTCTTGGGGAGAAAGCAGAAGAGGATTGCCACGCTTGCCCTAGTCCCTTTGGTTTTAGACTAGGAGACCCAGCCTGAGAAGCAAAGGTAGGAAATAGGCTCAGCCCAGGTTGGTGTTGCTTCATGTTCCTAGGGATGAGGTTGTGGCAGCTGAGTCTTGGTCGGTTTACCATGTCCAACACGGTCCTCCTCTGGTCCTCTTAGAAGGTGGTGGCTGGTCCCAGTTGTCCTGCTCTCTGGCAGTGCCAGGGCCGGGTGTTGCTGTTTGGCTCCAGAGGTTAGGTTGCAGGATCATTTCGGACTTGCAGGCTATCAAACCAGGCTTTCTCAATAAATTGTTGTGCTGCTTTTGCCAGCACTTTGACCCTGAAAAGTGGTCTTGTAGGTGTCAGGATGAGGTCTATAGGCTGTGAACCCATCAAGACCGTGCATTGGGACCCTTGGAGGGCCCCTATGGAGCGCCTGAAGCCTCAGAGATCCTGAGCCAGGACCAAGCTGGCATTGCAGGTAGCAGCAGGTCCAGCCAGGGCCCTTGGGGCAGGACGCAGGGTGCCACCAGCATCTCATGGGACAGCCCAGATGTCTCCATGAGAGGGTGCTGTGGGACCCGCTCAGCACCCAGAGGTCCCAGCAGAGCTGTGTGGCTCATATGGCCCTGCTTCCTTCTCTGGTGCTGCCAGACACGTCCCTCTGTCCAGGCATTGCCTGAGCCCTCAGACTGGACCTGGCCACCAGGAACTGTCAACTTGGTGGGTTGTAGCTCCTCATAGCTGGGTCCTATAGAGCTCCATGACCACACATCTCCACTGCCTAACACCCCATAGGGATTTTTAACCCACTTTGCCTTTAAAAAGCAGCCCCGTGACCAGCAGGACCATCGTAAGACCCTGGCTTGTCTGGAACTGGGGATGCTTTTACATCTGGCTCTGACTGTGGGACATGAAAGCGGCGCTGGGGCAGCAGTGTCCCACCTCTGCAGATTGTTACCAGACTGACTGTGCGGAGTGGGACAACTGGGTCCTGGCTGAGGCACATTGGGGTCACCGCAAAGGACGGCTGGGAGCTCCCAGCCACAAGCAGGACAAACCAGTGTGCTACGGCCATCTTGTCTGATCTCTCCTTGCAGGGAACGCTGAATGGAACCCCTGTTCCCAAGCTGCTCCTTGGGCATGTCAGACTCTTCCTTGTTCTCTGCCTTTCCTGTGTCAGAAAAATTAATTCTAGTGAAGGAGGAGGAAGAGAAAGGTAACAAAATGGCTTTTGGCCAGGGGTGGTAATAGAAAGCCTTCTCCTCCTAGGTCTGGTTTTTGGTGCAGTGGCTGAACTGGTAATTCAGGGCTCTTTGGTAGAGTTTTCATCAGGTGGGACTTATAGGGCCAGGCTCTGTCCCCACATCACCCAGTAGCTGCTGCTGTGGGATAGATGGCTGCAGGGAGCACCTCTCCATGCTGAGCTGCAGTCGGGGTTTGGAGAGGTGTCTGCCCCGGACGCTGGCACTGCTGCGTGTGCCTGCAGCAGGGCTCACCCCAACAGCAGTGAGCAGGGGCTCGCTGGCTGGGCCGGTGGCCTGGCTCAGCATGGTGACAGCTCAGCATGGTCCCTTGGAGCATCAGTGGCATGGGGGCCTGGCAGCCTGGTGGTGGTACTGCTGCTTCTGCTGCTGCTGCTGCTGTTGGGTGCCTGTCCCTCTTTGGACAGGTGCCTTCAGTCCCTTTGGTTTTATCTCCTGTCTCTAGGTGAAGATAATGACTGAGAAGGAGCTCCTGGCTGTGGCCTGTGAGCAGTTCTTGGGGAAGAACGTGCAGGATGTGAAGAACGTGGTCCTTCAGACACTGGAGGGGCATCTACGCTCCATCCTAGGTGCGGACAGGCTCATGCTCTTGAAGGCATCTTGAGTAGCTTTCTCCCTTCTCTGCTGGCTGGTCCCAGCAGTATTGCAGCCACAACGGATGCTTCCTCTGCTGACTGCAGAGGTGGCATCTTAGATTGTTCCTCCCCTACAGCAGCTCCTGCTGTGTTGCTGGGTGTTGTGATAAGTGAGTTTTCAGTGCCTGCAGTAAGAGATGTCTGAGTCCCCATAGGTTACAGGTGTGTGTGGTGGTTGCACTGGTGAGACAGATGTCCATCTGCACTGCAGGGTCCAGGCAGAGGATTATGCCCTTGTGCCCAGACCTCAAGAAATTAGGGGCAACAAGGATGTTGCTGAGCTTAGACCTACGCTGTTGTGTGTTACCTGTTCCAAATAAAGTGCTTCGCCTTCCTTCCCTCTGCAGGTACCTTGACAGTGGAGCAGATCTACCAGGACAGGGATCAGTTTGCCAAGCTGGTGCGGGAGGTGGCAGCTCCTGATGTGGGTCGCATGGGTATCGAGATCCTGAGCTTCACCATCAAGGTACGCCCAGACGTAGGGTGCTGTGCTATGGGGCTCCGGCAGTGCTGTAGAAGCAGCACGACAGAGCCTGGCCCTGTCTCCTCTGCTGCAGCTGGCTGAAAGGCTCCGGCTGACAGCCTGCCCCAGCCCTCCGGGAGTTTCCATGACAGCCGCCGCAGCATGTCCTGTATCCAGGCAGCTGGGCAAAGAGCACCCGGTAGCTGCCTCTGTAAACATGGCTCATGGAGAGAGCTCCCTGATAACCAAGCCTCCAGGGAGTCAGAGGGAAGATGGTGGGAGAACCTGCGTCTCCCTGTCGCACCTGTTTCTGTTTGGCAGCAGGCTGACATGGTTCTTTCTTAACCTGGCCTAACCACACAAGTGATTGCTCTGAGCTTCAACAGGAAGAGAGCAAGATGGAATCGCTCATTTGAAGTGGTTGTGACTTATCTTCCCCTCTCTAGGATGTCTATGATAAAGTAGATTACTTGAGCTCCCTGGGAAAGACTCAGACTGCGGCTGTCCGAAGGGATGCAGACATCGGTGTGGCAGAAGCCGAGCGAGATGCTGGCATTCGGGTGAGTCCGGAGATGTGCTGGGCTTCCCTGCAGCAGCCTGTTTTGCTCCAGCTGCGCACCCTGGACCTCTGCTCTCTGTTTCCTCTCTGCAGGAGGCAGAGTGCAAGAAAGAAATGCTGGATGTCAAGTTCATGGCAGATACCAAAATAGCAGATTCCAGACGGGCTTTTGAATTGCAGAAAGCTGCCTTCAGTGAGGAGGTCAACATGAAGGTGAGAGGTATCAGACAGCCCACTGCTGTTCCCTGGCTGGTTCGTGATGGTATTGGTAGCTCTGGGATTTGCCAGCTTCCTCCTCGTGCATGTGTTAGGAGAGCTGGAGGTGGAGAACCTGGGTTTCTATGTCAGTGTGAGCTCCTTGCAGCAGATTCCTCTCCTGTTTGCAACAGTTAGGTGTGACTAGGAGAGGAAAGGGTGGGGAGGGTCATCCAAGCTCAACCTGGAGCTGGTTGGGAGTGCTGTGGGAAGAGCACACAGGGAAGGACAGCAAGTGCAGTTCTGAGGACTGGGATGTCACCCCTGGGTAGGTTTGGGAGCAGGAGCCGTGTCTGGTTTCAGGGCCTGCCAAGGGTCCTTCTGTCTGCGCACAGGAGATCGTGGCCAAGATCCCTCTTCTCATCTCTCCTGTGTGTGCAGACTGCAGAGGCCCAGCTGGCCTATGAGCTCCAGAGCGCCCGGGAGCAGCAGAAGATCCGCCAGGAGGAAATTGAAATCGAGGTGGTGCAGCGCAAGAAGCAGATCGATGTTGAAGAGAAGGAGATCATCCGGATGGAAAAGGAGCTGATAGCCACTGTGAAGCGGCCGGCCGAGGCTGAAGCCTACCGTATCCAGCAGATCGCCGAGGGCGAGAAGTGAGTGAGCCTGTGACCCGGTCCAGCCCTGAGCCTGGCTGCACACTGGGCTGGGGTGAGGTGGGAGAAAAGTGCAGCAGGTACTGCTCTGAGACCCAGCTTGTGGGCTCTCTGCAGGGCAGGCACGTGGCTGGCAGGGAGGGAAGCAGTGCTGGGTACGCTGCGGGGATCTGGGCTGCTGGAGGGCTGGGTTTCCCTTTCCAGGGTGAAGCAAGTCCTCATTGCGCAGGCGGAGGCAGAAAAGATCCGCAAGATCGGAGAAGCAGAGGCTTTTGTAATCGAGGCCATCGGGATGGCAGAGGCTGAGAGGATGAAGCTGAAAGCTGAAGCGCTCCAGCAGTATGGAGAAGCTGCCCAGCTGGCTCTAGTGCTGGATGCGCTGCCTGAGGTGAGGAGGGAGCAGCTTTCCCCTGCTCTGGGGAAGTGGTGGGGAGTTCCCAGGCTGGGCCAGGTCTCCTGGGGGCAAAGGGAGGCCCCATGTGGTGTGTAGGGACCTTGCCCAGCAGGCTGGTGAGCAGCTCTTTGACTCTTTGCTTGTTCCACCCTCCTTCTGTGCTTCCCCAGATCGCTGCCAAAGTGGCTGCTCCCCTCTCCAAAGTGGACGAGATCGTTATTCTCAGTGGAGAGAGCAGCAATACAACATCCGAGGTAAACCGTCTGCTGGCTGAGATCCCTGCCTCTGTGCGTGCCATCACTGGCGTGGATCTCACAAAGGTGAGCCGGGCACCGGCAGCTGGCAATTTCTGCAGCTCTTAGGGCACAGAGACTTGCCTAAAAACTTACAGACTCCTAGGGAGCCTCTCCTCCCCCAGCCCTGCCCAGCCACAGAGTGCAGGCAGCTCCCTGCTTCCCCCTCCTCCAACCCTAACAGCTTCTCTCTTCCCCTCCTACAGATTCCCCTGATCCAGAAAGCCACCGGGGCCCAGGCATGAGGCTGGGCAACCCAAAGCTAGTGAAGATCACTCCCTGTTATGCACTCAGACATCAACTGCCTTCAACACGTGGGAATTCCTTTTATATCAAAGACAATTGGAGTTTCATTTTTAAGCTCTGGTGCCTTATTTTGTAGGGCCAGAAAGATGCATGTCCAATCAGCTGCTTTTTTTATTACAAAGGCTGGGAGGGGATTTATTTTGTAATTAACTGTATATTGTATCAGGCTGGGGATTGGATCCGATCCCCAGTTATGACTGGCAGCTTGTCTGGTGTTGCAATCCCAGTGCCTTGCTGTTCTCTGTCCTTGGGTGGCCGCCCAGAGCTTGGAGCAGAGGCTTGGCGGGACACAGAGCATGGAGTGTGGAGCTGTAGGAAGAGAACAGCCAGGACCCACCTCCCCTGGGCTCCCTGCCCTCCCACAGCGACCCTCCTGGGCACTGCCCAACCCTTGCCTCTGCCCACAAGCTGCTTTTGTGGCTGGCTTTCCCCATCGGAGTGTCTCGCCCACAGGGCCCTCGCAGTGCTAGCACTCCTGCCCAGGCTGGACTTCCCCGGGGTAGCAGTCATCCCCCGGGGAGGGTGACAATCAGACACTGCCAGTGGGTGTTGCCCGCTCCCGTGCTGCCTTCCCTCGGGGAAGTTTCCTCCCGGGATCTGGAGAGGAGAGAGCCTGGGGGGAGCGGACAGAGGGTTAGCGGAGGGAGCCCAACTCAGCCCAGGCTTGGCAAGGTCCCACCACTAGGAATGCCAAAAAGTAGCGCTTTGCCAAAGCCACCCCCTCTGAGAACGAGGCGAAACCACTGAGGCTGCTGTCCCTGAGTGCTGTGGTACATCTTGTACCCCCCAACTACTAAACTACCACGGGTCAGAGGGAGGTGGGGGACCAGGCAGGGTGCTGTGGTGGGGATGGGCTCCTCCAGCACCACAGCCTGTACAGCTGGCAGGGGACCAGCGCCCCTGGGACTGGTGCCGTGGCCCTGAGTGCTGGCCGGGGGATGCCCCGACAGGCAGTGCAGAAGCCCCTACCTCGCTCGGTCCCCCTCCCTCTTACGGCCAGTGGCTTTGCTGCCCTGAATGACAATGTGAAAGAGGCTGTCCCCATGTGTGTCCTGTACTCCCCACAGTGCCACCGTGGCCCTGCGCTGGCCCGTGCCGCTTCCCCAGCTGTCTCGACGCCTGTGTTCAGTGCGACCGTAGTGGCCCAACCCATGTGTGAAGTCAGCCTGGCGCTGCTGTGGGGTAGTGGGATGGTGACCCGCGCAGGCACCATGGGGTGCTGGGGGTCCCTCCGCTGGCTCATTCACCCACAGCTCGGTGCCACCCCCCACCTCATTGCCGTAGGGTGGGTGCAGGGACCCGGGCCAGTACTGGCCAGTCCGTTTGCCAGGAGTGACCCACTGCGGGGTGGATGGGTGCTGCGGGGGCCGTCGGCACCCCGTCCCCCTCCCTGCCGCCAGGGTGGGGAGAACCGGCGTTATCAGCCCCCGGCTTGTGCTCGCGCCACGGGGCCGCCGGCGCAGATCTGGCACTTGCTGGCGGGTGTGCCGGGCGAGGCGTCCTATCTGCATGTGCGTGTGCATGCCTGCGTCCCTGCGACCGTCACTGCTGTATGATAATAAAGCCTTGTCACCGTGTGCCTTGGCTCTTGTCTTGTGCCTGCTGCACCCATCTCCCCTGCTGTGGCATCCCCGGGGCCTAGGGCAGCGCCAGAGCCGGTGCTTGACCGGCCGTGGCATGGGCCGGCTGGGGGCTGCTGGCCCCGGAGCGTGCAGATGTTCCCGCTGGGATGGGGGAACAGGGGCTGCATGGAATTGAGGTCCTGGCTCACGCTGCTCTTGCAAAACTGCTGGGAGCTCGTGGCCTCCTCCACGGTCACCATGTCCCCATGGGCTCCTTGCCCCATCCCTGGGGCTGCTCCTGGCCAGCCCTAGGTGGGGGCAGAGCCTTGTCCTGCTCCCGCACAGGGTTGAGCATGGAGCCAGGAGCCACCAAGGGTGGCTGATGAGCTCCAGGTGCGTCGCCCTCGTTGACTTGGGGAGCTGATCACTGTGGGGGCACCCCAACCAGTGGCACCCCAGGGTTCGGAGCAGGGCTGATGTGAACCAAAGGCTCTGCCTGTCCCAGCAGCCAGGCTGGTGGCAGCAGCTCATGCTGCCACCGTCTCCCCCCGCTCTGCCCCTGGCTGTGCGCAGCCCATGCCCTTGCCCTGCCACGGGAGCCCGGGCCCAGCCTGGTGCACCCTTCCCTGCAGTGGGGGACAGCAGGGTGGCTCTGGGGGGTACCTGTCCTTCTTGGGGTCAGCCTACAAGCAGGACCAATGGTGCTCGCGGGGGGGGCTTTGCTGCACTGCCCTCCCAGGCGCAAAGGCGATTCCCTTGTGCCCTCAAGTTTTTCCATGTCCCTCCCGAGCTGGGCAGGGGCATGGGCAGGACAAAGGGCCCCATCCCAAGCACCCTGCAGCAGGGTGGCCCTGCAGATATGCCGGGTGGGGACAGCTTGGCAGCCCCCAGCGGCGCCTTATCTGCAGCCAGACGTGCTGCCCTGGAGCAGCAGGGCTGGCAGGAGGGCTGCAGCACCCGGGGGTCCCCTGTGGCACCTGGGGGTCCCCACACCAGCTCTGTGGTGCAGGCCTGGGGGATGCTCGGGGCCCCCTCTGCCCCACGGGGTGCAGGGCCACAGGGCAGGGCTGCCCTCAGGTGCTGTGGGTGCTGAGCAGGCAGTGGGGCTGGCACTGGGATAATCCCATGGGGCTCACCTGGGGCTGGCAGGGCTTGGGGGACTCTTGGGGACACTTCGCCTATGTCCCCGCTGCAGGTGCTGGGGTGCCTGTGCTACAGTTTGGAGAGCACTCCAGGCCCCCCCAGGACACCTCTGGGTCAGAGCAGGGGCCAAAGACAGGAGGGGACAGTCCCTTGCAGCCCCCAAGTCCCAGCATCCTCATGCCTGGGGACAGGCTGGTGCCAGGGCTTGACCCTGTGCCTCCTCCTGCCAGGGTCTGGCCAGGTTGGGGGGATCATGGGTGATGCTGTTGCTGTTCCTGTCACCCAGAGGTGAGAGCGAGTCTGGGGACATCTTGCGTGGCAGGGCAGGGTCCCCGATAGCCGGACACTGCTGCTTATCGGGGCCCCCACGCAGGCAGTCCCGACGGGGGATTATCACCTCCCTGCAGGCGACTTCCAAGAATGCCGTCATGCACTGGCGCAAACAACCCGGCGCAATGGCACGGTGCTTGCTGCAGGATGTGGCCCTGTGGGGACAGACAGGCCTGGGGACGCGCATAGCTGTGGGGGATGACATATGACCAGGGTCATGCACAGGCAGGTGACACTTATGGCCAGGGACTGCAGCCATTTGGGGACACACGTGGCCAGGGGACAAGTATGATGGTCATACTTGTCCCCTGGCCAGGTGTGTCCCCAAATGGGTCATGCGCAATGAGGTGACACAACCCTCTTGGAGACACACATGGCCAGGGGGACATGTCCTTTGGGGACACACGGCTGGGGGATACAACCCTCCAGGGGACACATCCCCCTGGGACAGGGCACATACCGGCGGGGGACATGTACTCCCAGAGGACTTGTCCCTGCAAGCTGGGGAGCACATTTTTGGGGGGGGGCACACTGCTAGGGGACACGTTCCTCAGGGGAGCATATATGGCCAGGGGACACAGTGCTTTGGAGGTCACCCACCCCAGGGGGACACAGGCTCCCTACATCCACATGCATGTACCTCATCTGGGGGTGCCTGTGCAGGGTGACCCCCTGCACCCAGATGTCCCCCAGCCACCATGCCGGGTCCCATCCCCGTGGGGCTGCCACCCTGCCATGTCCAAAGCCCCTGTCCAGCAACTGGGAACCAGTTTGCAATCTATAGCTCCCAGTTTGGGGTCCCCCCCACCTATGGGGACAGACCATCCTGGTGACCACAGAGGTCAAGGCAGGAGGACAGGGACAGGCCTTTGGCATGGGGGGTGGCCCCCTGCAAACCCCCTGTCCCCAAGCCCCACTATATGGGCTATGCCAGGCTGGGGGGAGCTGCTTGGGGCTGTGCCCCCCCCCAGGCATGAAGGGGCTAAGGGGCCCCATCCAGCTGTGCCGTGCAGATGTGAGATATGCAGATGAGGCAGAGCAGGTTTTATAAGACGAGTGCACACCCAGCACCCCGCAAAGCCCCAGTGCCACCTCCGTAGGTAGGTGCCACCTCCTGGGGAGCTGCTGTCCTGCTCTGGGGTGGTGGGACTGTGGGGGGACAAAGGTGGGGTAGGGGGGATGTTGGGGTCAGGGGACTATTGGGAGCCTCCATCCTGCTCCAGGGTGGTGGGATTGGGGGGGAAAAAGAGGGGGTAGGGGGGGATGCCGGCATGGGGAGGTTATTGGAAGCCTCCATCCTGCTCCGGGGCAGCAAGACCCAGGGGGGGACTGGGGTGGGGTAGGGGGGATGCCAGGGTGGGGAGGCAGTGGTCCCGGTGACCGTGCTCTCTAACGGTGCTCTCCCCATCCCGTGCAGGCGCTGCTCTCCGTTCGCCCCGCAGCACGCTGCCCGCCGCCCCGGGCAGGATATCATCGTATACTGTAAGTTCACTATGAGACACTACAGTATAGATGATGTACTCCCCCGGGCTGCACCCGCCGACGGGCCCAGAGCGCCGGCTGCGACGTGGGACCACGGCGTGGGGCACGGAGGGATGGGGTTACTCGGGGCTGGGACGTGGGACAAGGGACCGGGGGACGTGCTCGGGGGGTGTATGGGGTGGGGAAGGTTGGGGGGACAGGGGCACCCCGAGGTGCGGGCAACTCCGGGCGCAGCCAGGGACCAGCAGCCGGCGGGGAAACCGTTACCATTACTGAGTTTAGTAATGGTAACGGTTCTGCCGACGGTCGCGCACGCGGCACGACATGGCACGACACGGCACGGCACGGCACGGCACGGCACGGACACAGCGATGGAGCCCAGGGGTCGGGCATGGGGCAATAAAGGGGGTTATGGCACCATGGCTCTGGCTCTCCTTCCTCACCCTGGGGCTCTGGGCACAGCAGTGGGGCTGGGTCACTGGGGTGTACTGGGGTGTACTGGGGTGCTGGGGGGCTCAGGGTGTGCAGGGCGGGACAAGGAACCTTGGGGTGCCTTTGGGTGTTGGGGGATGCAGGGGTGCCTTGGGCTGCAGGGTGACAAGGGGGTGCGGGCAGGGCTTTGGGGTGCAGGGAGTGCTGGAGTGCACTGGGGTGTATTGCAGGGGGCACTGGGAAGAACTGGGGGACACTGGGGTGTGTTGTGAGGGAGACTGGGGAGACTTGGGGAGCTTTGGGGTGTGTTGCAGGGGGTGCACTGGGATGCCCAGGATTACATTGGAGAAGAGAACTGGGAGCATTGGGGCTCACTGGGGAGCACGGAGGAGCAGTCGGATGCATGGGGTGTGTTCCAGGGGCACTGGGCATCCTGGGGTGCACTGGGATGGGTTGAGGAGTGTTGCAGGGAGCACTGGGACACACTGGGGTGTGTCGCGGGGGGCACTGGGTGCACTGGGCTGTGTGATGGGGCACTGGGGTGCACTGAGCGCACTGGGGTGTGTCGCGGGGAGCACTGGGTGCACTGGGCTGTGTGATGGGGCACTGGGGTGCACTGGGCACACTGGGGTGTGTCGCGGGGGGCACTGGGTGCACTGGGCTGTGTGATGGGGCACTGGGGTGCACTGGGTTGTGTTGCAGGGGACATGGGGGTGCACTGGGCTGTGTGATGGGGCACTGGGAGCACTGGGAGCACCGGTCCCCGTACCAGGGTGCCACCGAACTGCGCCGCGCGGTGTGGCCGGCAGGGGGCGCTCCCGCCGCGGTGTCCCCGCCCATCGCCCCGCCCACTCCCCGCCCACGCCAGCCCGCACACCGCCCACCACCTTCCTCCTCCTCCCCACAACCCCCTGCGGCAGAGAGCGGCGCGCTGGGCCCGCCCGCCCTCTCTCTATGCTACCCAGCTTTGCGCCAATGAGGGCAGGCGCCGCTCGCGCTCCCAGCCTGCCCCGCGGCGGGGCAAGATGGCGGCGCACGTCGCCCTGGCGGTGCCGCGAGCTGTGCGCTGGGCCGTGAGGGCCGCTGCGGCGGGGACGCTCCTGCCGGGCCCAGGTG
>NW_010972831.1:4129325-4136236 GCF_000737465.1 Haliaeetus leucocephalus | reverse complement strand
GCGGCCGGGGCCGTGAGGCGGGGGCCGCCGCCGGGCGCGTTTCTGAGGCGAGCCTGGTGGCGGGGCCGCTGCAGAGCGGGGGGGTGAGGCCGAGGCGGGCCGGGCGGGGCCGCCCCCGGGGGCCTTGGGTGAGGGAGGAGAGCTGCCCGGGCGCTGCGGGGTGGGGTGAAAAGGGGACGACACGATTTTGGGGATTTTTTCGGTATATGCGGTGTTTGCCGCTGCTGTCTTTCCAGCCCGTCTTCTGGAGAGCTGCACCCTGCGGGCCACCGTGCTCCCTGTCCGCTGGAGTGCGAGCAGCTCCGGGCTGGGCAGCATCCTGGGCATCCCTGCCGAGAAGCCGAGCGATGCCCTGGGCCAGCACCCGCCGCCCGTTGCCACCAGCAAAGGTGAGTGGTACCAGCTGCCGCCCCGGTCCCAGCCCTGGGACAGATGATCCTGATCTGTTGTGGGGTTTTAGCAATGTTCAAGCTCTCTTTTCCCTGGTAGAGGAACAAGCCCGCCTGATACGGGATCAGCCTGACCAGCCCCAGAACCCCAAGGTTTTAAGAATTGCCATCATTGGAGCGCCCAATGCTGGGAAGTCCACACTGTCTAATCAGCTCTTGGGCAGAAAGGTAAAGCTGGGGTGGAGCAACAAGTTCAGGTTGCTAAATTGCTTTTTTTGACCTATTCTGGCTGTGTAACATGTTTAATTTCTTACAGGTTTTCCCCGTTTCTAAGAAAGTGCACACAACCCGATGCAAAGCCCGGGGTGTTGTCACGTACGAGGACACACAACTGGTAAGCTTTCAGACCCACTCCTGCCTTGGGACAGTGGGGACTGTTAGGCAGACATTGCAGGGTTTTCTCATTTGTATCCCATGGAGTCCCTTCTAATTGCACAAATATAAGTTTTAGCTTGGCCACTAACTGCAAGCAAATTTACAAGATCTGTCTTTTCTCTTTCTAGATCATTCTGGACACACCTGGCCTCACTAGTCCCTTTAAAGCCAAAAGGTATCACCGCTGTTGTGGGTAGAGCGGGGGGGCATCCTGTCCATTGTGGTTCGATAAAACCAGAGAGCGATTTGCACTGTACAAAGTTTGTAAAATAAGAGTGACAGAAATGTATATTTTCAGCCTTAATTTGGTCTCCAAGTTTATTATTGTTGCAGTTTCTGTAGCACACAAAGCCTGTGGCATCCCTTGAGCCCTGTTACATTTGATTCTGCATATGTGCATGTAAGAAGGGATGTCACAGCCCGTAAGGCAGCCTTGTGGCAGCTGGGATTATGGAAAACACTGTTTTTCCCCCGCTTTGAGGGAAGGAAGACAATCATGATCAAGTGTGTCTGGCTTACTCATTTGCATTTGTCTTTTCAGACATAAATTAGATGAAGCCATGCTGACAGACCCATGGGACAGCATGAAACATGCGGATTTAGGTGGGTACTCAAGTCCTCTTGGATGAAACCAAATCCTTTACCTGCCACAGAAGTTTACAGTTCTCTAGCTGTGGTATCTGGATGTTTATGGGGCAGCAAAGGCAGCCCTGGGAGTGTGAACTTATGAGGGAGAAGGGAAGGGCAGTGAAAAGATTTGAAATATTGAGCTGAGGAGGAGATAAGAATTGCCTGGTGCTGAGGGGAGGCAGCTTGCATTAATAATTGGGCTTGGATGTTAAGTTTTAGCATGTGTGATGTCATTACGATGACAGATATAAACTGCATATTATTGTCTTATCAATTAAAATGCTCCTTTTCGGTTCCATCCATGTGCTCTCCTGTAGAAGAGAGAGAAGTAGCAGCAGGAGGGAAGTGACCATAGACTGTAGGGAAGCTGAAAATGAACATTTTGGAAAATGCAAGTTCATTCTATTTCCCTCACTCTTTTCTGGCAGTTCTTGTTATGGTGGATGTGTCGGATCACTGGACGCGAAACTCTCTGAGCAAGGAGGTGCTGAAGTGTCTTTCTCAGTTTCCCCAAATCCCCAGTGTCCTGGTTCTGAACAAGGTAAATGAGGAGCTTGTTCTTTCTGCCTTCTACAATATGTTAGGCTGGCGTCTTCAGACAGTACCTGGCATGAGCAGTGATGTGTTTTCAGGTCACTGACTCTGGGTGTGTTAAAGGACATCGGTTTCCCCCTCTGTTGCAGAATATTTAAGTGTGTATGTACGTATACGTGCTGCATGTGCAAGCATCCCTGAAGTTATATGCTGCAGACTGGGGTTTAAATTGGCCTGGGAAGAGGAGCTGGCACCACAGGCGAGGTTGGCCAGCAAGAATCTTAGCGGAGCTGATAGAGAAGGTGTTGCTGTCACGCAGACAGTGTTTGGACAAGCTGTGTTGGAACTGCTGACACGCTCTGGTTTGGCCTCTGGTCGTAAAACTGTCCGGTTCTGTTGCAGAATCCTTGTCCTGCAGCAGCTGCCTCCCTTGAGTGGTTTCTTCTGGCTCCTTCAGATCCAGGGCCCAGCTGCCAACCTCATTTAGGACAAACTTCTGACACTTCTCTCTCTCTCACTTTAGGTGGATCTGCTAAAGAACAAGTTCATCCTGCTGGAATTAGTAACTGAACTAACAGAGGGAATTGTAAATGGAAAGAAACTGGAAGTGAGATCTGCATTTAAACATAATTCCAGTTCTTCAGCAAAGTCTCCTCTTCAAATCACTCGGGCTTCTCCACTTGAGAATAGGGACCCTGAGTCTCACTGTCTGCAGGAAACAGGTCAAGCCCAAGAAGGCTCTAGCTTGGACAACACCAGTGATATGAGGGCTTCTGAGTCCAGTCTTGTCACAGAAGAAGCAGAAGGGCCAAAGTGCTCTGGACCCAGAGATCTAAAAAATACAAAAGGCTGGCCGTGCTTCCAGGAGATCTTCATGCTGGCAGCTCGCCATGGGGAGGAGGTGGATACGCTCAAGGTAACTGCAGTCTGAACTTCTGTTACGCTTTGAGACTGGTGTGCTCTTACCCTTATGGGACTCTGGTACTTCATATTGAGCTTCATCTCCTGTGAGGAAGTAGCAGAGCTGGTCTTCTTGGCCTGGGGTGGGGGGGGGGTGTTGTCTGTCAACGTGGAGTATGTCCATACTGTATCTCTAGAGTTTTCTGTACAGAACTCTTTTTATTTGGGGCTCTCCAAACAGCAGCTTGTTCATAATGATGAAGCCACCCGACACATTATCTTTCAGCTGCAAGGGATACCGTGGGCTTTTGTAACTCATACAAACAGCTCTAGGGAGGTGTGACTCTTTGGCAGGGTTTGAGTTTCAGAAGCTTCCCCTTCTCCTTTCCCTGCCAAAAAGACTAAACTACTGTCCTGATGCCTGACTAGCAGCAGCGTCCTCATAGCGACTCACTGCAAGATGAGCACAGGGGTTGGTGGCACCGCGAGAGTGGTACGTGACAGCTGATGGGTGTGATGTTGTTTTGTGCTGACAGCGGTACCTCCTGATGCAAGCCAAGCCAGGCCCTTGGGAGTTTCACAGTGGGGTCTTGACTAGCCAGTCACCTCAAGAGATCTGTGATAATATCATCAGGGAGAAGATACTGGAGTACCTGCCACTGGAAGTGCCCTACGGCGTGGTTCAGGTGGGAAGCATGTGCAAGCAGACTTGCCTTTGAGCTGTTTTATTGGAAATATCAGACTATGTGATGAGAATCCCTTTGTCTGAATCTGTGAAATCTGCCAGACTCCTTACAGGCCCCATGGGGTGACTTGGGACTCGCACATTGGGTGCTGAGAGATCCTTTGTGTGTTTGAAGGGGGGTCCTCCCCCGCATGCTCGTATCGGGGAGCTGAGCTGGCGTCTCTAAGGGAGTGGCATTTACGCTTCCCAAGGCACTTTGCAGAACTGCTGAGTGCGTGCTTGCTGTTGCAGGTGACAGAGATGTGGGAGGAAGGACCAAGTGGGGAGCTCCTCGTCGTGCAGAACCTCTTGGTCCCAAGGAAGTCTCATATGGTGAGTAACAGAAGAGAGATGGGGCGCTGGGGAGCATGAAAGGAGGTTCCCTTGGTCCAGCCACGCGCATCCTAGCCGTGTCCCCCTCTCCCTCAGCTGTGGGGTCTCTCTTGGGAAGAGCCAGGTGCCTGACACAGTCACAGGCTGTTCAGTAACAGCCTACACCTTTCTGAAGTTGCCCGTGGTTTAATCTTGGGATTTCTCAAACTGCTGTACCCCCTTTAATTGCTTCTGTGGCTGCACTGTTGTTTTCTTGGGTGATTCCTCCTCGCAGTTAAGCAATGTAAGGAGGAGTATAATGATCTTCTCTCTGGGTTTTAACACAGATGATGTTGATTGGAAGAGGAGGTAAGGTTATCAGCAGGATCGCTCAGGAGGCTGGCCAGGACCTGATGAACGTTTTCCTGTGTGATGTGCGCTTGAAGCTCAAGGTGGATGTGAAGAGTTGAGCTCTTTGCCTATGTTTTAACAGCCCTTGAGCTCTCTGGTCATGTGGAGAAACTGGTCCTGCGGGTATCCTGGCACTTTTGCTCAGTCCAGAAACAGAGGATGATGGAATCAATATAGCGGGCTGAAGTAGAATATATTATTCTTTGGGGGAATGGCCCAAACTGAAATAAAATCTTCAGGCCTTCTACGACACCTTATCTTGTGGAAGCTGGGGACGGACATCGGAGAACCAGCTGCACACGCACGATTCTAGTACTGTGTTTACAGAGCTGTCATCCACTACTTTTGGGCAATGTCTCGCGTCCTTGCTGTCAGGTGTTTGTGCCTGGAAGTTCAGGAGCATCTCCTGTCTTTTAGCGGACAAAGGGTTGCAGTGAAGGATTATCAGCACGCGTTTGCCATCTCTTCTGAAGGCTGAAGGACTCCAGCAGTGCTCATGCAGGAGGAAGAGGCTACTGCTGCCCGCGTGGTGGTCTTATGTCAGCTTTCCTCCCTGCCCTGTTGAAGTTCATGGGTGTGAGAGTATGACCATGTAGGGAGTCGGTATTGCCCAGGCAGCCTGAGTGGAAGGCTTTGCTGGCTAGCAGAAACATTCTGGTATGACTGGGTGTGACAGAGAGAGCTCTCAAACTCTCTGTAGATCCTCTAAAGGCCAGTGGTTTCCAACTCCTGTGTGGGAGCCCTTCCCACAGGCTTGCGTATACCATCCTCTTAGATGACTGCCAGCTGCTGCTTTAATTTTGACCTCTTCTGTGCGGTAGTTTGTAAAAATGCTTGTTCCTCCTTTCCCTTGTCATCCTTTCCTCCAACTTCCTAAGCAGTTTGCTGCTCCTGACATGTGGTACTCGCTCCAGAGGGCTGGGCCTGGTCACAGACTCATCTGAGTGGATTCCCGGAGAAGTGAGAAATGGAATCGTGATCCGTTCTCCGTGTGTATACAAGCTGCTTCCCTGGCCACTGGTGAGAGGAGCAGGGAGGTCAGAGAATGGCTCGCTGGGCTTGCGAGCATTTGCTGGAGCATATTAATCAGAAAGGGAAACGGAGCAGGGAATAGGCGTCTTTCTGCCTCTGTACATCTTGTTTCTGGTGCGCGCTGGGGTCCTGCCTGTCCACCCCTCTGGAAGATTGGCTAGTGAATGAACGTGGAGTGGTTTGGTCTGAAGGTGCTGCTAGCAGCATCTTATAGATGCTCACTTCTTTAGAATGGCTTGTCACGCAAAATGAGAGTGGACCCCCTTTTCTTAGGAGTTTTAATAGTTTATTGCACCAAAGTTACTTCAAAGTCATTACTCTTTGCACCAAGATCGCAGATACAAATGTAGAGGCTGTCGCAGCTAAAGAAAAGCCCAAAACAGGAAGAGCAGTGGGTTCTGCAGCTCAGGTTTAACGGGATGTTGGGGATGGAGAGCAACTGGCACAGGTCAGGGTACGAGCAAGGCTTGGAGGCTGGAGGAGCAGGGCTGGGGCTCTGCGTGCCGCTCTGCGGAGCCCTTGGCATGGAGCACGGTGGAGCCTGGCACCAAGTGTGCGTGCCTGGGGCTCTGCCCTCCCTGCCAGTCTGTACGTGGACCTGGTGTTTGGGGGCTTGAGTTTTGTCTTCACTGTGCTCAGGTGTTTGGAGCCCTGGGGAGCTTCCCGCTAGAAATCCAGGTAAATCATCCCTGTGTGCTGTTAATAAATTAACATCAGAGTGAGGAGACACGCAATTAAGATATGTGGTGGGGTCTGCTGGGGACTCCCTGCTCCTGCCTGGAACCCAAACCTGTTGAGCAAACCCTGTGCCCACCATCCTTCGGTGCAACATCAAGGAGATGCTTTACCGGCACCGGCAAAAGCCTGCGTCTGAGCCGCTGAAGGATTCTGCCGTCAGGAACACGCGATCATCTGAAAGCTGGGTTGAGAAGCCTCCGGACTGGCCTGCCTTGTTTCCCCCGGAGCAGGGGACACCGTGGTCCCTTGAATGCTGCTATCCGACTTTTGTATTTTCTTTGCAATAAAATGAGGTCCCAGCACAAGCGATTGTTCTCATCTCCTTTCTTCCTCCCCGTCAGCCAGACCTCCCAGCCGCCACCTTCCATCCGTTTCATTCCAACTCCAACCAGGCCACTTTTATGTCTTTCCTCCTTTTCTTCCCAGCCGAGCTTAGATCCCGTTTGCTGAGCCGTGGTTTCTGAAGGTTATGCCTTGCAGAGGGGAAAAAAAAAAAAAGCCGGGTAAGCACACTTTGAGGGGTCGAAGGCGTTTCATCGGTCGGGGGTACAAGGGGGAGACTGTTCCCTTTGTGTGGCCGTGGCACCCGGAGGTCAGGGTCAGGCTGATGCCGCCGTCCAAGGGATGGAGCCGAGCCCCTGGGGGCGATGGAAACGCTCCAGGCATGGGAAGAGGTGAAGTCTCTCGACTTTCTGACCTACAGCTCCTTAATGAGGTTTGATAATTAGGCTAATTAGCCCGGTGCGAGCCAATCGCAGCGGTGGAAACGGCAGCTTTAATTGACTTTAGGAAGGCGGCGGGGGGGG
>NW_010972831.1:4084830-4128975 GCF_000737465.1 Haliaeetus leucocephalus | reverse complement strand
GGGCCGGCAACGGGCACAGCGGCGGCGGCGCCATGAGGCCCGGGCAGGGGCACCGAGAGTAAGTACGGGAGAGAGGTTGGCCGCCGTTTACCTCACAGGGCGGCGGGACCGGCGCGGCCCACCCCCCCCCCATTGTCCTTCCCGGGTGTCCCCTCCCCCCATCTTCTGAGGCAGCGTGAGGTACCCCCGCTGTCGTGACCCTCCTCCTGTCGCGACAGCGCTGCGGGGCCGCCTCCCGGGAGCGGCCCCGGCCCACCCGCCTCCCCGGGGGCCTCCTCCCCTCAGTCCGGAGCTCCCCGGCTCGTCCTTGTGAGGAGACGAGGGGGTGGGGGGAAGCAGGCAGCCCGCCTAGGCTCTTCTGCAACGCCGGCACCCTGGGGCTTTAAATACCTTTCCCTTGATATCAACTACACAGCGGGAATCGCGATAATACGTCAGCTGTCGCGACAGAGAAATGCCTTCAGGGAAAAGGGGGGGGGGATTGCGGTTGCGATGTGTGCAAATCCTTTGTGTGATTCTTTCCCGAGAAAAGTGTCTTTTGGCGAGAGGTATGGTTAATAAATTACTCGTCGTTTTTATTTCCTACCAACCATTTTCCAAGCGTCTTAACACAAGCGTGGAGAAAACTGCAGAGCTTGACTTATCTGTTTTCAGTCCACTCGTGCAAGCAAAGTGCTTAAATGCTTTTGGTTATGCAGCATATGATCTTCCCAGAGCAGCACCTGCGAGGGCTTACGGATGTGTTTTATCCTTCTCTTGGTATTGCCTCTAATTGCTAGGTACAAGTTTTAGGATTAATTGCAGATACAGGTTAGTAAGTTAAGTAATAATTCGTTGTACTCACTTCTTACCATAGTCCTTAATTCTTCTTGCTTTAATCACATCTAACGTCTTAAGAAAATGTAAGTTTATTTGGAAAACTTTTTGCAACAGTACTTTTATCTCTTTATTGCACAAACCCAGTTCTTTGTTGCACTGGTAGCCGCAGGAGAGCACGCTCTCAGTAGACAAGGTTGGGTTCCCGAGTGATGTCATTTGTGCTGGAGCAACGGTGATGACTTTGTGATTGAATAAATCCTACTGGACGTGTCAGGCTTCGTGATTTTGTGTGTGTGCGTTGTAGAAACTTCATCTGATTCAGCAGCCGACTGAGAAAATCCTGTGATCGGCGCTACGTAGGCAGTAAGGGAACATAGTGATGATAGTTGCTTTTTCTTTTCAGCACATGTATTTCTGATCAGGTCTTCTTGCACTTAAAGAATTTGAATTTGTTAGAGTCCATTCGTTTAAGTAAATTCATAAAGCAATGGGGAAAGACGCTGTTGAAGCATATTACAGATAATAGCGTCGGAGAGAGCAGGCTCGCACAGCCAGCAGCCTGGAGGGTGACAGATGCAGGGAGAGCATTCAGGTGGGTCTGGTGTCCTGTAAAGCCAGTCCAGAGGGTCCAAAAACTCCGAGGGAAACGGCAGCGGCAACAGAAAGCAAGCAGTGGTGAATTAACTGATGGGTAATTTTTAGTAGAGGAAGGTCTGGATCAAAAGCAAGTAAGAGTCAGAACAAACAGAGGGTAAGATTTGCAATAAATACAATACCTAAGCTTTCAGGGAAAAATACTTCCATAAAAGAAAGGCTATTTATTTTTTAAATTATGTTTATATTGTGCAGTTGGGTAGAATTTCTGAGGTGAAGAAATCAGAGATTGACCCTTTTCTGGGGGAGCCGCAGGTCGAGCTGGAGCTAGAAGATGAGTTCATGAATAGGCTGTAATTTACAAGCGTCGCTTCACGTATTTTCAATATTTCTCAACTATTTTAAGAAGCCATATTGAGTTCAAGCCCAACCAGCCTGATTGTCTAGAGCGAGGAAGGCTGTGTATTGCTGGAACAAGAATTAAGCAAAAATAGATAAATCTGACATAATGGATGACAAGGGAAAGATGATTGCTGAAAGATGCTGGCATATTCTCTGTTCCTTCATGCTTGGCGTATATTTTGTTACGTTACATGGCTTTTGAAGTGTAAAAAAAGAAGAAAAGAAAAGAATCTCATTTTGTGCTGAGATAAAAGAAAAGGCAGGTGCTTAAATTCTGTTAAGGATCAGCTTTGATACTGACATTAAGTGGTGACCTTACTTACAGTTACCCTTCTGTCATTTTGTGAATTTCTCAATGGAATAAATAATGTGCTTAGCACCAAATAAATACCATTTAATAAGATGGTATTTTTGATCCCCCTTTCACTTCACATTGCAAACAGATTCACACTTTTTCTGCTTGAGCACAGCCTGGGGTGCTATTTCTGTTAATAACATTAAAAAACATGTTGGAGAATGTCTACATAGTATTGTTTTTTCTCCAAATGCGAAATTATGTTCTCTGTAACTTGGATATTTGCCTTCATTTAAGTCTTATTTGTATTTTTTTCAAGTTGTCCCCTGATAGATAAGTTCTTATATCTATGTTTGCTTCTGGGAACTGTTACCAGATCAAGAGGCGAAGTAAGGATTTTTGTCAAGGACTGAAGTATCTGTATTTCCCAGAAATGCAGACTACTGTATGATGTACAGGGAGCCTTAGAGTGTATTCTCACCTGCACTCGCTGAAATGCCTGGACATGGGATAGAAACTTCTACAGGTGTCTCCTCCCCAGTGCAGTACTTTTCTTTTTCACCTTGATTTGTCCATTCATCTTTATTCTTCATTTTTGACCTCAACTTGTTGCTGGCCGGCACACGGAGATGGGGAGAGGAGATTTGGAGGTGGTTGCCCTGACTGCCCTCACCCCAAAGCCTCCATCGCTGGAACATTTTGTGTCCTGTATATTGCTGGCTCACTCATCTTCAGCAAGGTAATGGTGAGGGGAGTTACTGATTTATGAAGATGGGAGATTAAGTAATGTCCATTCTGTATTTCTCTAAAGCTTGGTAACTTCCAGGATTCTAAGACTTATGGAATTATTAAATACACCACTGAGAACATAGCCACAACCTGACTTGCTTGATTTATTTAACAGATGATCAGAACTTTTAAAGAATTTCTTTAAGAACATATAGTTCACTGAAATACTACACCCAACAGTTGAGTAACAGGTCACTTTGTCATGCTGTAGACTGTAACCAGGGCCTGCTGACTCCTCTAAGGCTGTTTATGGGGCGAGATGCTCCTGAAGATGAGTAAAGGTTTCACAGTTTTCTGCGTCTGTAATGGAGTGTGTCACCCCACCATTTTCAGCATTTTAAATGTTTTCAAACTGGGAAGTTCAGTGAATAATTTAAATTTTTATTCCTTGTGTGGTATGCCATATTCCCATTTTCCGCATTGTATTTTGTGACTCGTATTAAAATCTTAACCGTAATGGTCTTTGAGCAATTTTTCTTTTAATTGCAGGTCGTCAGTTTGAATATGAATGCTAAAATGAGTTTGTCACACTATTCATTGTTTTTTTCTTTCTAAAAAAAATTGCTTTCCAAATACTGATTCAGCTGCTGAGGAACAGAGCTCCTGAAAAGGCTTTCTGCTGACTGGCATCCAGAAAAGTTGTTTTTAACTTTGCCCAAAGATGTTTTTCCAACGGGTTGTATTCCTCAAAAGCTAAGCTTATTGTCTGAAATAGGCATAGTTTGGCCTCGGTCTTGCCTACACCTGGAGCTGACAGAGACTGGTGTGTTCATTGGCTGCTGGTTTCCATGTTTTTAGTAATTTGATTTAAACGGGCACTTAAAAAGATGACGACAACTGTGACCCGTGGCTGATCTGGCTTCATAGACCCTATAGACCCCTTTTCCTTAATTCGGTATGTTCTGTCTGGGTGTCTCTTCCTGCCTCCCTGCTCATTTTGAGTTTGGTATGTTGTTGCTATAATTATTCTGCCATTGTGCTCAGGAATTATGCATAGTTTAAGTATTCCTATTGCTTAGCTGCTTTATACTGTGTTTGATGATTACTCCCAAGTTTTCAGGGTTCATGAAGAAAATGGTGATATTTCGTTATTGGAATAATTTCACAGGAATATAGTTTGGCTGCAGTCTGGCTTTGGTACAGGGGTGTAGTACTTAGGGTGTGCTGGGATGAAAACTGGGAGAGAATTTTAATGTAAGTTTTCAAGTCCCATGCTGTGATTCTGGTCTGCTGAATGGTATGTGTGTGGAGTGCATGGAGCAGTTGAGTTGAATGTCTGGGTTATTGATGTATGTAAAGATAACTGAACTGCTCCAGGCTTTTAAATAGATGCGTTGATGGGTGTACTGTAGGGAAATGTATTAGAAAACAGGTTTTCTGTAAATGCAACACATCTGAGACAAACCTTTAAGTAAAATTCTGTTGAATTAGGTGACAGACCCTGCCTCCAGCAGGAGTGGGCTCTGTAGCATCCTCAGTGTGCAATGAGTGAGAAGGTTTTTTAATTTCTTACGATGTCTGTAGTACTGTGATGCAGAAAAGGTGAACCGTGAAAGTGAAGCTATTTTTAGTATTTAAAAAAAAAAAATAGTCAAAAAACGATCTACCGAGTGATACGTTGCTGACGTCTGTAGTGCGGCCAACCCAATTAAGGTGCCGTATATTGTTTCCAGCAGGATTCTGATTGTTTCTAATTTGGGAACCATGTGAGAGCAAGTGGAAATAGGTGAAACGACATGCTTTGCTCTTTGGAGTGGATCTAGCATCTAGTTGTTTTCTGTAATTTCACTTCTCATACTTGGGCAATCTTCCTGTCCTGTGCTTCGCAGCTAAGATGGTAGCCATGCACAGCCTTCCCAGGTGTCTTCTCCCTATGTGGTGGGTGTGGGGTTCCTGGCAGAGAAAAATGATTTGGTGCTATAGGGAGAGCACAGGGCAGTGGAAAAGAAAAAAAAAAATCGTGTGTGTTTTTATTTGGTAAAATATTGCATAAGTCAGTGTTCAGTGGTATGGATTTTTTTTTCATTTCCTGACCCCAGTGTATCCTTTGCTGTATCCTGCTATCTCTCTTCTCGCCTTCATGTTGTTAAACTTCGAGCGTGCATTTTAGAGGACTTGCGTATCACAGTCCTGCCCTTTCCTGTGGCTGTTGCCTTGCCACTCATTTTGTTCCTCTCTGTAGGCAGTTTCTGCACGCAGAACGCTTTGAAAAATGTTGTATGATTACTGTCTTGAGCCAATACCATGTATATATATATATAGTTTAAATTCTGTTGGATCGAAATAGCATTGTATGAGCCTTTTAAAAAAAATTACACAGATGCTCCCACTCTCAAAGTAAACTTCCTCCTCTGCTAATCTTTTTTTAAATCTGGAATGGAAAAAAGTGTACATTTTTAACATCTGGAAAGGGGAGCCCTTTGTACCTACTATATTATTCTTCTATCCAGCATTGCTCTTCATTCATCCTTCTATTCTGTCACTGTTTTTCTTAATTTTTTGTCTTCTAAGCTAGAGGAATGTTGCATGCTTTGCCTTCATAATGGACAGGCAAAGTTAGGTATTTGCTTGCCCTTCTCTTCCAGCTCGTGAGTCTGTTCTGATTCTGGGTTGGGTTTTTTTCTTCAGCTACAGAAAAGTTCTCAGCTTTTGCCTAGAATGGGTAATGTGTTCCTAGAGCTGGTAATTCATGCATCCTTTGACTTTAAATTGTTCACAACTATGCTGAGCATTTGTGAATGAGCGTGGAGGAAAATCAATATGTGAAAAGGCCAGAGCAGGCAAGGGAAAACAGCTCTTCCAGCGCCTTTTTCCTGGTCACACCATTGCCTGATTTTTAGTTTTCCTGCCCGTGAACTCTTCAGTGTTTAAATTTAGAAATGGCTTGTTTTGGAACAAGTCACTTTTAAGATCGTTTCCAGAAGATTTGTGTGTAATTTAATCCCATTCAGGTTTGCTGCTCTGCTGCTCTTATCTGTGTTTAGCTTGTTATGCGAGACTTCAGGTTGCTCATTGTGCCTGTACCTCTCCCGGTGTTTTCTAGAAATTTGGGGTTTTTACCAGTCAAAACTGCAACAGCATTTTTGAAGCCTTTTACACTTTTTCTATTCCCTGTTTCCATTCATTGACAAGGTGGTATTTTTAGAACTGTTATTTTGTACATATATTTTTGTACAAAATAGCCTGAATGTTTAAAAAATAAAACTTCAGTTTCTCTGAAGGATCTCATTAGTGATTATTATTTACATACTCTAGAAATGGAATGCATGTACTTCAGAAATTAGCCAGAATAATATATTTAATATTTCTAATATATATTCTCTTGTATTTACTATTCATTTCCAACACAGCTTAGTTTAATATTTCAGGGCGTCTGCTTACAGATTATCAATGAGTGAAGTTGCCGATGAAGAACCAAAAAAGGCTTCTCAAAATGTGACAGTACGACATAACATTTCAACCACTTAAATTTAAGTTGAGGCAGGAAAGAATTAAGATTTTACATACTTCCATCTAGTGTGCGTGAGGGAAATTGCATCCCTGGTTAAAATCCCAGCCAGTCTCCTCGCAGTTCCAGTTGGGCAAGGATCATCTCATCTGTTGGTCTTTGTTAAGCAGTGACTGCTGATAAACTCTGTAGCATCCCAAGGCTGACAGATTTTAGCTCTAAGTATTTATGTGGTGGTAGCTTTGCGATGTCCATAAAATGGCGACACACGAAGTTTAAGAAAAATCACCTTTCACCATGTGGCGTTCATACTCTCCTTCAGTGTGTTCTGCTCTATTTGCTTGTCATTCTGTGCTAGAATTTCAGCTGCTTGATTTATGAATTACTGCTATTGAAATAAAATTAAAGTGTCTGTTCAGTTATTTAAGAGCCAATTAAATCTGATTTTATTCTGATGTAACAGTTCCGATGAAAGTGCATAAAACACAGTCTGTGGAGGAAAGTTAGATCTAAAAATGTTTAGTGTTTATTTTTTATAATCTGTGCTTTAGACGGCTTGACTTGCCAAATACAATCCATTGCAATCTCACAGCAGTGAGTTCAGATGTTAGAAGTTACTCTAAATAAGAAAATAAAACAGTTTTGGTGTTTTCAGTGATCCTATATGAACCTTTAGCGGTGGCTGCTGGTTGGAGAATTTATTCAACCCAGAGAAATTAATTTCTCATGTTTGCAACGCTCTTGGAGAATATAATTTATTTACTAGCCTTTGGTGACTTTCAAAGGTAGAAACAGTGGGTCTTCTGGGACTCAGGTTTCTCAAATCATGGGCTGTACTGTCTTGAGGGATCAGCATTTTTATTAGTTGAGTTTCCAGTATCAGAATGTACCAATGACTGTGAGGTCCCCTGCTCACAGGGGGTGCTCAGGACGAGATGCTTTTAGAAACACAGCCCAAGAGCCTCAAGTGGTCTGCGCAGGACAGACGGATGCATCGTTTGTTGTGTGGTGTTGGGGAGCTGAGTTCACTCTCAATGATCTGGTGGGGCGTGGACATGCTGAAAAGCTAACGGTATCAGAAAACACCCTACCGAGCCTTACAGTCCTGAGTTGTGTTAGCAATAAATACAGCAAGTGGAGAATGAGCAGGTACTTTTTATTATGTGTGGCAATTAAAATGTATCTCTTGGTTGTGGCATTTCTTATTAGGGGAAATGACAATGCCAATCCCAGTTTTATTTTGACGATTTAACACTGTACATTATATCTTCTATGGGCTGGGAGGGTGCTGGCAGAGCCTATTTTGATATTAAGGGTCTGGTTTGCCTCATTTTTTATTAAAAATAAGTCATATTGATGTGGATATAATTCTATTTCTAACTAGGCAAGCCTGCACTAGCACTAGCCAGCTCTCAGGTTTGTGGCGTCTGTCTCCGACAAGATCACAGATATGGAGAAAATGATTTATTTTAGTTTCCAACACTTAGATAAAACTCTGTTTTTGTGCAGATGGCACTGAAAGGATAACACGTAGCTCAGACAAAATCTGTATAAAGCACCATATATTTGTACCAGAATCCAAATCTTCAGTACATCAGTAATATTGAGATTTATACTAGTATCGTACTAGCCTGGTTTTTTTCAGCAGATAGAATTAATTGCCACATGTAGAGGTCAGTGGGGTTGGTGTACTCCAGTCTGTCTGCTCCGTGCATCTTGGTGGAGTGCTTCCAGCTGCCCAGCCTGGTACCCAGAAGAGCTGTTGGGTATTGTCTGGTTGATACTGGAGAATGCGTTGGGGTTTTTGGATGGAAAACGTTAAGAGTGGTGCAGAGCAGGAGTGTGAGGACGCTCGGCTTTTTCAAGAGAATTGGAGATGGTACAAGTGTTTGTGAGGGTACCTGCTCTTCCATCAAAGGCTTTTATAAAATGCTTTAGTAGAGCGTGATAAAGAAAATTCTGATAGTTGCACTAAGTCTAAATAAATATTTACTAAACAACATTAATGGATTTAAAATGTTTTTAGGAATAGTTATTAGTCCTTCAGTCTTGTATGGTGAAGAGAGTTTTGTCTCGATGGGGGGCTGCCATTTTAATGCTTCCTGGCAGGAGGCCTATTTTGATCATGCAAATTAGGTTGGAAAAAGTAGGCTAAGCCATTAAAAAGTAGGAGAGATCATGAAATTTTAAATTTTTGAGGTGGCTTTTTTCCTAATGATTAACATTTTTGTTATCATTGTTTATGTATGTCATTTCATTTCCTTAATTCTCATGTCCTCATCCCTTAACACTGACAACCTCGGTGCCAGTTGCTTTTGTGTCCACTGCTCAAAATGGAAGACGTAGTCTGTTGGCTATTTTATTCCCAGCAAGGTGCTTGGAAATATTGTCACATGGTGGGTTTTGTTGTATAATTAGAAATGCAGATGCAGACTTTTTTGTTGCACCATGGTTAATTTTTTCTATTCTGTTAACGTTAATAGGGACTGAAGGTTAAACTTGGCTTATGTAAACTCTGAGTATTTGCAGGATGCTTATTGGCAAGGGGATTAATTCTGGCAGTGAGAAAGAGGCGCGCGTGCAAATGGGCGAGGATCAGAGCTGGTGCCCAGCCTGCTACTGGATGGGTGTCAAGTAAGAAGACGCGGGTTTTCACCGGGGTGATCTCTACAGGCTCCACCTTCCCCATCAGTTTCTAGCTGGGGGAATGAGCCACTTGCCAGCAGAGTGGCACGGCACTGGTGGAACACGGGGCCCTGCTGGGGATGTGGGGAAGAGCCCCCCGCTACTCCTCCTGGCCGGCACATGGACCTGCTGGCCACCATCCTGCAGAAAGACTGCAGCCCATCCTTTGCATCCCGCTCCTCTGGGCAACGAGTGCGTCAGCAAAATAACTATCTTGGTGCCTGCTGGCTCGCCAGCTTCATTTAATTCTATTAATTTTTAATAGAAAATTAATATTAAGCTAGCATACTTCTAACGTGACTTTGCCTGTGCGCAGAAAGACCCCCCGTTTGTGTTTGCTTTGGAGGAGAAGAGTGTTGGATCCTGCAGGAGTGAGACCCTCGTGGTGGAGCCGGCAGCCAGAGCAGCGTGGGGCTTTTTGCTGAGGGACGTATCTTTGTAGGGCTGTCACCTTCAGCAAACACAGTAGTAGTGCCCTGTTCCGATTCAGTGATCACAAATATTGGTTGGATTTCAAATGTATATCTCTAAAAGTAGTGCTCTGTGGCAGGGTGTTGTTTGTATGCTGTGCTGCTTGGATAAACTGAGGGGAACAAGGGATTGCCAGCTAAATGTGTGCAACAAGTGTATTGTGTGTCAATTAAGCACAGAGCTGACCTGACCAGTGTCTAGTGGAAAATGCCAAGAGTTGAATAAGAATTTTATAAGGACTCCAGTAAATATTAATTTAAGTGATTTAAGGTTTCTATTGGTGAAAAAAGCACATATTTTTAACAGTGGTTTTCACTAGGAGCTAATGAAGGAGAGTTGTGTTGGAGATGGAGAGTTTGTACCCAGCCACCCAACTGTGGCTTTGCTACAGTTGATATTCTGCAGCCTCCAAAACAGTAAACTTGAAACAAGAAGGCCTGCTCTGTGAGTTGATGGTATCTTTCTCGTTAAGGTAGATTCTGGGAAACTAAGCTGCATTCCTTAGCTCTTGCAAACCTTTTTAATTGTTTTTTCTCACAACCTTAGCTCGATCTTATCACGTAAGTAATTGCTGCATCATATTTGCTTTATTCTCTCTACTGGGAAGTCAGATAATTGCTTTATACTTTTTAATGGGAAGTGTTTGGGAAGGCTGTTACCTCCAAGATGCAGATGAACAGTACAGCGACTATTAGAACACTTGCACTTCTCCCAGCTTTTCTGGAGCTTGACAGGCAGCGAGCAGGAGAAGGGAGGCATGGATGGATGGCACCTTCTCTTGGATTGAGTAGCAGCCATAAAGTTACTAGGTGTGTTAGACTCCATCATAAAAGTAAAGCTACCAGCTCTGATGTGCCTTGTATTTAGGTATATCTCATCTGCGGGAATATTCAGCCAGACTTTCCTTATGAAGTAGTATTATAGGGTATTAATTATTCATAGTCAGTTTAATTCTTCTTTCTTGCATATTTAATTGTAATAGCATGCTGTATGTCACAGTGATTTCCCAGAAGAACTGTACACCAAAGGAAAACCATTCAGGTATATAGTCTTAAATATGTCCGTGCTAATCTTTGGTGTTTAATTTTGGAGCAGAATGGGATATTATCAGATGTTTCTTGCAGGGAAACAATTATGCAAAATCATGATTTCACTTAATCTTTTCAGCTAAATTCTTCAAGCTGAAATAGCTGGTTTGATTTTTCACTGATGACGTTTACGTTGTCTTGCCTTTTTTATGAGGAAAAAATGCTTAATGGGAGGCAGGACGTGACTTTTGTTTTCTTCTCTGAAGGGGGGAACCTCTATCAAAGACTTTGGAAGTGCCAATCGATTCCTTCCAGAAGATGAAGGAAGGGAATAAGATTTTTATTGAGGTTTTTTTCAGTGATCAGAATAGCAATGCCAGATGCTTGTGTGATTTAAGGTTGGGTTTTTTTAACAACTAGGATGGGCTCTTAGTGCTTGACATGAGAAGATATTGGAGGCACAGAACTGCAAACACATTCACAATTTGATTTGCATTATCCTCGTTGTAGAGCTGTTTCACGCTTGTAAGGCACTTGGTGAAACCGAACCCCTTGTGTTTGGAGAGCAGGATTGTTCTCAGAGATTTACCGTAGGAGTTTAAACTTCTGAAAAATCTGTTTACAATGTGTCTGAACCGGAGGATAGAGGACACAGTAGAGACTGTTATCTGTTTACTGCTCAGATAAGGAGGTGGAATAGATTGCTGGCCTGTTTCTGAACTCTGCTTAATGAATGGTTGCTAGGCAAATTGCATCTCAATCAGCTTAATCCTCAAGATGTCATTTACAGGTCTGCTCTTTGTGAGGGCCAGAACCGTGTGCTTTCAAACTGTACAGGCCAGAAATTGCTAGCAAAGCAGCTTAGAATAGCTTGTTCAAAAATTCAGCGTACATGTGTTGCTGAGCTGCCCAATTTAAAGTGCCTGTTGTCACAGGGCCATCGTTGCACGGCCATGCGCTAGATTAGATGTTCGGTGATAGACGGGAGGCAGCAGCATCATTAGCACCGTTTCTGGATCAGCACAGCATACATCATAACGTTTTGGCACTGGATTAATGTGAAAGAAAACGTTTCTAAATGGGGACTGCACTGCTGATATGATGAAAGGTATTTCTGTTTTGACTGAGTTTGCTCAGAGCCGGATGTGATTTCGGGGTGTATAGGTGGGACATGATTAACTTTGGCAAACAATTGAAAGTGGGAGGTGGTGTTACCTGGCACAGGGCAGGGGGCTGGGGCTGGTCTTGGTGAGAGATCTCTAATTGGGAGAGGGCACGGCCTGGTCATACGAAGGCTTCAACCTGCCTCTGAAACTGTGGACTTTCTGCCGCTGCACGAGGAGAGAGCCAATTAATTGCATATGTTGGTGTATGTGTTGCCTACATACGTTAGGCTCATGATTTAATCCAAAGGAAAAAGTTTCCTAACATAGTTAAGCTTTAACAGTCTCTTTGTAAAGAAAGATAACGAGATATTGTTTTTATTGGTTTCCCATGACAGTGATTAATCTTACTGCAGGGAGAGCATTGTTCTTTGCATGGCTACACCTTCCTTTCCTTTGAAATATATCCTGTGTGAGTGCTGTATGTCGTGACACCGAACACTGTAAATGCAAACTGGAAAAGACTGGACTTGTTGAATGCTAAAGACATTTTAGAACTGTTTATGGTCATCGTGTGCCGATACGAAATGTCCTTCATGTGGCATGGTTATTAAAAGTGCAGGTGAAAGTGTAGTATGTGAACTTTGCAGTGCTTGCATAGTTTGGATGTGTGCAGCTTTTGTGCTATTGAAAAATACCGTTAGAATTTTAGGAAAAGGTTGTATTAAAACATAGAGAGCCTCTCCAAATAAAGCATAAATAAAATATTCCACCTTAGTCACCAGCAAAATGTCGGTGGTGCTTGCATCTTTATGCTGTAGATGGGAAGAGGACTGTTGAACAGAAGACTTTGTGATCAGAGGGTGCTTTTCATGCAAATGAAGATTTTATTACATGCTGCTGAATCAGGGGCTTGTGTAGCGAGAACAGCACAGAAGTGATAAGATCACTTTGTCATAGCTTGAAATTTTGCCCAGCATGTCTTTCAGATTGCTGAAACGGGCAAGAAACACTCTTTTTAAGGGCGCAGCAGTAACTGATACAATATTTTGAGGACAGGACTTTTTCCTCATGGTGCGGTCTGTCTGCAGTGATCTGCCATGTGTCTACAGCCCTGATTTCAAAGCAGTGAGGAACTGAGTAGGTGACCCTGCGTAGCAGCAAAGTCATAAAAGCTCCCCTTCCTGATGGGATCCCAGTTCTCCTCTTGCCCGAATGGGTACAGAATCTCCTCTCTGCTGCAAGCTAGGAGCCGTTAGCGTTGGGTAGAGCAGAGTTGTCCATCCTCTTGGCTGGGATAGCCTGTGTTGCCTGTTCCAGAGTCATGCGGGGGCCCTGCACATGCTGTGGAGCTGTGTGTTGCTGCAGAGGGAACCCATCCAGGACTGGCTCTGTTGGTTTTCCTTTTGTATTGACATTAGCTAATATCGTCTTCCCAATGTCCTTCTTTCATGGTTAGAACCGGTTTGGTTTAATGAGGACTGTTGTTGCCAACAAGCAAATGGATATGTGTAGTAGAATAGGCATCTAAAGCTTCCCCTGCAGATGGGTAGTGTTCAGCATCCTGATGTGACCTTGGTAAAAGTTCTCTGGCGTGTTACTTTCCCTCTTTATTTGTCTCTCTTGCTGTGTGGCAGCTTTCCTTACAGCAAAGCGTCTGAGCTATTGGAAATCTGTCCTCTCTTCTCCTCTTCTCTCCAGAGACATTGTCAGCCTAACACCCAAGCCACTTAGATTGACGCCTGAATATTCTGCTTTTGCACAATCAGGAGGCATTCAATGAAGTAGCAAGGTGACAAAAAGTTTAAGATTTAGGAGTGACATTTTTAGGCACTTTTCATTCCATAATTTTGAATAGTCTTGGTGAGGAAGGTCAAAGGCTTCCTTCACATGGGATGCTCCCGTATGTGTGTGTTGAGCATCCATCAAAGTGTATAGCACAGGGGAGAAACATGCTTAACAGCCATCAGATTGCAGTGTGGAGCTGTTCATATTTCAAATTCTCACTGAAGAGTCTAGGAACAAAATCTAACCCTGCGTTTTCTTGGAGGGTTTCAGAGTGGCAGGCCGGAACCTTTTTCATGTTTTTCTCATGCAGATTATGGTAAGGATTATTCAGTGTTTAAAATCTGGTTTATACTGGCTTCTGAATTTCATTTAAAATAAACATCTGTAGAGCTTTTTGATCTCCTGTGCAAGACTGTTGTCTGCCTCACTTGTTAAAATGACTTCTGCTTAATTTTTAGTGAAAGGCAAGACCTATATAATTTCAGCCCAGAGGCGATTGAAATGGTTCACCTTCTGCAGTTAGAAATTTCCACAAGCACACAGCCTATCCAACAGATATTTAAAATCCTTTCTCTTGGGGAGCGTGGCAGCAGTAGGTATCTGTTTCTTGTGTGCTGCCCTTTGGGATCTGCAGGGCTGCTACCTGTAGTGTGATTTGTACTTCTGCAAAGCCTCGTTCTTCCAGTGCTGAGCACGTATTGGAGTGGATGCTCCATTCAAGTAGAATTACAGTCTTGTCCCTTTGCAGCTTGCAGTACAAAGCCCTCCTCCAGAAGATTGCCACGGTTTGCCGGTATCCTGCAGTCAGATAGGTGGAACAGTGTCACATAGGGAGTAATCAGTTATTTATTCAAATAGCCATTACATCTGGAGTATGTTTTCTCTGATTTGACAGGAGCTCGCTTCTCTACTCTTCACTGGAGACTGAAAATGTGTGCCCGTGGTGAGAGTGCTGGGTACGTGCTTCCTCTGTCTTCTGGCTTTGAAATGGGTTCCTGTTGCTCTTTGACAGACCCTGAAGCAGCGATCTGTGGAAGCAGCGTATTCATAGCAAGAGTGACTTTACCTCTTTGTTTTCTCTTTTTATTTATGTCTGTATGGAATCAGCTGGTCCCGCATTGTGTGTGAAGTAGTTAATTTTTAGCCTGCATCTGTAGGATGTGATTTCTCCCCCTCCCCTCCAGTCGCTTTGATCAAATCAAATAAAAATGCAACACTTTCATTTCTAGTTTTGTAGTTTCAAAGACAATCTCTTGACATGCTCTAGCAGTCTGGACCCAAGTCCTTTTTTTTCCTTAGTCCAAAGGCATACTGTGTCTTGCGCCTTTCTCTGTATCAGCAGTTGCTATCTGCATTGGCTTTTATCTGCATCAAAAGACAAATGGAAGAGAGCAAGACACTGCAGGAATGGGAAACAGACTTACATGTGCAATGGAAATATGTAATCCTTACGTTCAGTCTGCCACATAGAGTACAGACCAGTTTCTATATTGGAAATCTGTAGCCTGTACTCCTAGAAATGTGAGTTTAGATTTTAGGCTTTGAAGGTTGGTTAATCCCCCCAGCGGTTAATACCAACATAAAATTTTCTGTGATGTCAAGCCTTTCCTTCTAAATGCTATTTTTTTTTCATATGTCAACTATACAAAGCAACGCTCAATTTGAGAAATTAGCATTCAAACACTCTGTAAGCACTTTATTTTTGTCCGCTTTGTGAGCAGCTGAACACACGTCCAGGCTGAAATACGCTGAGCTGCTGCTTCCTGGCGAGCGTGCCAGTGCTGCTTGGCATGAGGAGCACTGAGAAGGCTCCTGGCCACGCAGACGCGGGAGAATTTGGAACTTTGTCTGGTGTCCTGAAAAGGCACTCCTGACCTCTGTCCTGGAAGAGCACATCTGCATATCTCCTGCTTGACTGCATCCCGGGGGAGAGGATCCCAGCTAAGCCGTACTAAGGCATACCCAGTTTCTCAGCGAGTTGAGCACTCTGGTCACTGTCATCCCGATCAAAATCCAAACCGTGTCTGATGGCATTTGTAATGTCGTGGTACACATTGCTTTTTCAGAGTAGTAGTGCTTAAAGTAAAGTGCATTCCTCTCTGCATTAAGGAGTCAGATTCAGCTGTTCAAAGCAAGTTGATAAATTGCTTTTCATTAAGTGTCTGAGCGCCAAGGGGTTCAGTATGTGTTCCAAGGAAAAAATACATTAATTACAGCTTCTGTAGAGCATTTATCAATCACATAGTTATAAACAGTGCTAATGCAGTTAATTGAAGGTAGAAAAATTTACCCTTTGAATTTGTTGACTGTAGCAATTCCATGGTTGGAAAGACGAATTGTCTGGAAATTAAAATCAGGCGATACTTTGGGGATTGCCTGAGTAACTGTCTCGAGTATATGCTTGACCAGATCCTCGCGCAGTATTCAGAAGGGGGTGTGCTGCCTTTCAGCGCAAGATGCATCATGGAGGTCAGGGCTGCCCGTGGCTGTTACGGCCCAGGTTATCAGGAGCTCAGCATTTGTGCAAGTGGGTTTGTGCTGTGTTTGCCGTTGAGGTACGGTCGTACGGGCTGCGGTAGCAGTATTTGTTCTCTTCTCGCCCACACAGCCAGGTTGTGTTTACCATGCAAAAAGATGTCTCACTGACTGTAGTACAGTTACAACTGCCTCTGTGTCCTGTCCGTACAATTTATTTATTGCCGTGTGTGTGCTGTTTTTTTTTTTAAAGGAAAAAGGCAAGTGCAGAGGAGGAAGGATGCACAAAAGCAAACAAAAATCTCCTGCTCACCTGTAGTCAGTAAAACTTACCATGAAAAAAGAAATCTTTTGTGAATGTAAACTTTGGATAAAGGCGATGTGTTGGCAGCTGCTGAAGGAATTGGGTGACATCATGCTGAAGTCTTTTATCAGGCCTGCAGACAAAAATCTCTGATGCTTGTGGCGTGCAGAGGTTTTGAAAACATCCTGTACGCTCGTGTTGCTTTCCCTGTGGCTCTTCTGAACTGCCAGCCATGCAACTGGCCAGTTTTCATGCTTCTCAGGAAAACACTGAGAATAGCAGAGACGTTTTGCAGTAGCTCACAATTAATATATTTCTTGTCCTTTCTTCTATTGAGTTGTTATGAGATGGCCTTTGAGTTTCTTGGAAGACGGATAAGGACGCTAGGTCTGTGTCAGGACAAGCCAGCGGGGCACCAGCACCTTGTTCTGAAGGTTGATGGGAAAATGCCATCCCAGTGTCTGGTCCAGCTCTTTGGTATTCACCTGATGGCTTGTATTTTCCGCTGGTGAGTGTTTTGTACTTGTGTTGCAGCTTGTTTCAGGTTCGTAGAATGCTTTTCATCTTTACAGTAGGCTGCACAATATCTCCAGCTACAGAAGAAGGTCTTATCTTGCCCTTACAAGTGGTAAAATGTGTATCTAAGAGCTGGTGTGTTCATGGTCCAGCGGGAAGCTCTGGCACTGTGCGAGGTTACACAGAGAACTCCAGTTTTGCATCTTGAGTAAAAATCTGCCATATATTTCTCCGCTTGCTTTGTAAATGGGCTGTTAAAATTTCGCCATGGGTGGGACCTTAATTCAGTATCCAGAGAGCGAAATACCAAACCAAACAACTGTCAGTGTAATTGTACAGGTCAAAATGGTACACACACATAACCAATGCAAACTGAAATCCAGCTCCCCGTGAGCCTGCCCACCTGTGTTCATATACCACAGGCACACCTGGTCCACAAGTGAGTCACTTTTTTTTTTTCCCTTAATATGTGAGTTGAGTTTTTTGTTCTGCATGAAGTCTAATTCATTCTGCCTCATCTTATTTGCAAATAACTTCTCATTTTCAAGTGAATATTTTTAAAACGGGACTCGAAGCGTATTTTTCAATATCTAACAAATGTCTGGTTTGTTGTTTGTGTGTTGCATAGAGGTAGAATTTGTTCAAAGTTAGCTGTGAAAAGATGGGTTTTTTTAAATAATCAGCTTGTAATAAACAGGGGAAGATAGCTACTTTCCTACTTGGGGAACTGTCATAATCTGTAACTTCTAACGATATTTTAGAAGGAAAAACTGTCATCCTTCTGTCATGTGCAGCCACGAGGATTTCTGTAAGTCATGATTAAGACTTTAATTCTGGGCTTTTACAGAGTAAGTGTGGAATGAGAGAAGATAATGATAATGGTGATCTGTGCAAAGCAGCCACTGGAGAGGGAGCTATTTCATGTTTCCTTTCCCCTTCACCTAGGCAGCTGTTTGCTGTACTTAAGAAAAGCTTCCTTTTCAGATCTGGGAAGGCAAGAAAGTTGAGAGGGAGGAATTCTGGCAGAGAGTAGCTTGAGGAAGCTCAAAGCTCTTGCATGTTGTGGTAAAGTAAACCCCAGAATTACAACCTTATGCTTCTCCCAGACATTGAACGCGTAGGAAAGCTTCACATAATACTGACGCAGTGCACGTTCTTGCTAATGATGTTGAGGTTATAACTGCAGACTCTCTGCTATGGCAAAGGGGTCAATGTGTATTTTGGTTTCTTATCGCTTGAAGGCAGAAGGAAGTTGCATACGAGGATGGAGAATGTCTGTTGGTGGGAATCTGTGGTGCCTCCGTTGGGGTATGTGTTAGCAGCATCCTGTAATTTGGTAGTTGTTGGGCTGTTATGGGTTTGCTTTGGATAGAAGTCATTTCAGCTAACCTTAATACTGTCATGTTCACATGAAAACATGCACACTCCTATCTGTAAGCCTGTTCCGTATTTTATAGCAGCTGCTGTGATATTATAGATGCTGCTTGAGCATGTAAGAAGGTCGGTTTCGTTTGCCCTGAGGATAATGGATGCTTTGAAGGAAGGAATGTTTGTTTGTGCCTCTCAGTATCTTGTTGAAGAAAATGGTATCTTCTGAGAATGTTACAGTGATGGGTAGGGAGTCTGTTTTGCATTTTCAAAATGCAAATGTAAGCCTAATGTCCTGGGAAAGTTACGATTTTGATGACAATGCTCTATTTACCTGGCTTCTGCTCTTAACTGCTGCAGTTCAACTGTAGCATCCTTTGCTCCCTCTCCTAAATGACAGTGCAGATTTATGCACTGTGAAATGTAACTAAGATACATCCCAGACTGTTTCTTCATTCCTGTTTCCCACTAGTATGGCATTAAAAACTTGGAATTGGAGGTTACCGTATAAAAGAAGAAAGAAAATTAATTAAAGGTCAGAGTGCTTTAGTGTAGTGAAAACTCAAGAGGAGACAGATACAAAGTTATTCAAATCGCTTTTGACTTCAGGCAGGTCGATTTTCCTATTTCTTGCATATGTTCCCATGGTAAAAGTAGTATCTCATCTGTCTCATAACTGACCACTAGCATATGTGTTTCAAGCACAGCCAGAAATAGTTCTTTGAAGCTTTGGCCAGGCCCTAAATCGTCCCAACTTGTCTTTTCTACATCTTTCCTTCGCCTTAGAAGCAGCCTGCAACACCAGGCAAGACCTACTTACGTCTGTGTTGTCTGTCAGCTGCTGCCACATTGCAGAATACAGAGTTAAATCTAAAAATAGACTTAAAAAGAGGTGAGGGCTTTGAGCAAAGTAAAATAAGCCACTGATTTGGGTCATGAAAGGGAATTGATGTCACTGGTTCTCCATTGCAGCTTTCTTGAGTTAAGAAGTTCTGTTCTGAGCTGCGAAAATGTGGAGGAGCAGTGGTGAGCAAATGGTACTCAGGAGAGGGAAGGGTGATCTGCTTCCAGTTCTCCCCAGGAGACTGCCCGGACCATGACCCTGTAAGCCTGACTTGAGAAGTCAAGGTGGTATTGAATGCTCTGCAATTTCATTTGTCTTCATGGTCTTCTTCAGTTGTAGAAAACTGTCACCCACTGCTGTCCTTTTAACAAGGAGCAACCATGGCATCGGGTGATTAAATGCTTCATCCAAAATTACATCAGGAACCTGTGATGAGCCAGATACTTCCCTCGATCTCTTCTGTCATAGGCTAGCCCATAATCAGAACACCAGTCTTCTATCATAAATCTGGTCAAAAAAACCTTAAGCCACTGTAAAAGGAGTTGTGTGCAATTTTTGTCGGTTTCAGAGTGGTTATGTGGCTTCAGTAATGTTTGTTAAGTGCTTTGATACACTTTGGTGAAGGGCAGAGTGTTAATAATTAAAATCGGAAGGAAGTTCTAAAGTAGTATGGAGGATGACGACTGCTTTCTGGTCTGTTAGTTAACAAAAATGCAAAATATAAATGGACGAATCAGCAGGAATTTAGTTTAATGCTCCCTTCCCCCAGCCACCTGCATGGGCTGAGCACAAAAAGCAGCTAATTGTCTGCTCCGCTTCAGAGTTGAAAGAAGCTGGTCCTAGAACAGGAAAGGCTATTGAACTGCATGAAGGTGGTAAATTATCAGCACTGAAAACCTTTTCAGTTGGTATCTTTACGTGCTCAAAAAGTACATTATTTGTACTGGTATTTACAGCGTTCGAGGGCTGATGAAACCAGCATCTCGTGACGTTTCAGTCCATGTAATTAAGAGGTCAGTAAAAGTGAAACTTGTGTTTGAAACTCTATGCCTTCGCCATGTTTGGGTATTGTCAAAGGGTGTGTTTGGTGAGGACGGGCCCTCCTAATGGCTTTATCTTGGCCCAGCTAACGAGCTGTTTGCAGAATTGCGCTGTGATTTGCAGTGGGCAGACTGTAAAAGCAGCCTCCCGTTTGTCCATTTTACTGCTAGGAGTTTCATTTGCAAAGTGCAGGCAGGAGCAGGCTTCTTGCCAGCAACAGCTTCATTCAGATTAGGGCTTTAGTTCAATTATGTCCAATTAACTTTTATTGCAGATAGCAGTGATAATTACTTGCAAGTCAATTTTTTGGCTGTGGTTATCCCAAGGCTAAAGTCTGAGCTTGATGGATTTTAATAACTGAAGTGACGTATAGCTTTTCCTCTTTTTTTTCTTCTTTAGGCCTCAATTAGATGAAAGGTCAGAAGCTATGTAAAAATCCATCTTACAATTAAAGCCAACTGTTCTAGTCTTCAGAAGATGCGTAGTACTGTGTTTTAAAATAATCTCTTGGGACTGACCTAAAAAAAGGCTTTTTAAACTCTGAGATCATAACCTTGAGCTCACTGCTACTTTATCCGAAGAGTGAATTTGATGGAGTTGATGTCACATGTGGCAGTACCTGCCCGCCTGGAGCCGAGAGCCGCTGCCTTGGCTTTTTTTACTGCACTACATCCTGTTCAAAATTGCTCACCTAGAAGCCTTTAGTGGTAGCCCTTGGGCATGAGGAGTGTGATGTGAACAATATTCCATTTAAGTGCTGTTACCCCAAAGCTTCTTCATTTTCTTCCTTGCTGAGCATTGCCCTCTCAGCTCGGGGAGAGGAGCAGAGCTGTGCTGTAGCAAGTGCCTCCCCTCTCCCAAAGCACCTCACGTACATTTGAATTCTCTCTGCCTTCCCCTCCAAACTGTTTAATTTTGTTGCCTGAGTAACATTATAAATGGAGGTCAGCCTAAAAGGTGGAATGGTTCACAAGCAAAATCATAGTTAATTAAACTGCAAGAAGCAAAAATTGATTTTGATTGAAACTGTTGGAGGGCTCTACAAAAGGTCCACCTGAATGCAGAAAGCCAAAAGGTCCTGTGCTGGCAGATGCTGATGTTGCACTCCCCTTGTTACAAAAGGCGACTTTCTATTGTTCAGTCTTCCTATTTATTTATCCCCAAGTACACTCGATGCTATTGTGATTTATTGCCATTTCAAAAGACTACCTCTCTGCGCATTATTTTGCAGTTTTCCATTTATAAAACATTAAGAGGATGTGATACCGGCCGGCGATGAATACAGTGCTAGTTTGGTAATTTTGTTCCAGGAAACGGTAAGATTTATCTCTGGCTCTTCAGCAGTCCTGGGAAAGGGCCATTCTGGTAAGTGCCCAAGAATAAAGGGGAGTTTTAGGGCTGGAGAAAGGCAGGAAGCCTGCAGGATCAGCCTAGACAGTGTCAGGCAAGGCATGGCTGACTGGAAGGAATCATATTGAACACTGAGGTTGGCGGAGGGTTCAGCATCTGCAGTTGACACGAACAAATTTTTGAAACCCCTAGATTTAGGTTACTTTGGGAGAGGGAAAAGGAATGAGTGTCACTTGGTCTCGAGCAGCTTGCTGGGGGGTAAATGAGACACTGAGTTTCCCTTGGAGCATGAAAATTGGCCCGGATTCAATTACATTTCCTGGCAAGCTCTTACAGACATTTGTACCAAAGAAACTTCACAACCTGAGTTAGTTTTTGTTTTTGTTTGCAGCATTTATATATGCTGAACTGGGAATGTGCCGCGTGTGCTTGGGGGTTGCCGTAAATCCCACCAGCGGTTATGGAACTTCACGGGACTACCTTGTGAATAACGAGGAGAAGCGAAGCATATCAGCGCTTAACAACCCTCAAACGGCTTACGGGACCCCAGGGTGCTGGAAACTTGGAATAGTTTGGAGCTTTTCTTTTGTGTGTGGGTGGATGCTCCTGCTTCCTCCTGGCCCCCAGGCTTTGTGAACAAGCCCACAGTTAATCATGGAATTTCAGACATGCGTGTTTACTTTCAGGAACCTAACTTTAGACTTCACCAGCTTGCTTTCGTCTAAACCAGCTCAGTTGCCCATATTTCACTGGCCGGGGATGGTTTGTGGGGAGTGTTTCCTTTGTGTGCTTACCCTGTAAGGCCTCTTGGGAGCTTCAGAGACTGGCGTATTTAAAAACTTGGCAATAACTCTGCATATGTGGTCTGTTTATATAATGATAAAGCTGTGTTAGAGTATTAGAATTTCCTAGTAGTACCAAGTTGCTTTACACCTAGGTTTTACTCTAGCTTGTAAAAGTACTCCCCGGCCTGAGGAGCACCAGGTCTGGCAGAGGCAATACTAAGCTTTGAATATCAGCCAGAAAATAATATATTATTTTTTTTGTCCAGAAAGGCAATATCATGGTAAGTTTTACTGGAACTGATTCTTAGCTCTACAGGGAGGGTGTCCCTGGGCAGTGGGAGGAGGTGAGTTCTTCTGTCCTACCCAGTGAGCCTTGGTGGTGACAGGACTTACTCTGAAAATCAGTGCAGGGGACACTGTGCTGCCTGGACCAAAAAACACCCTGATGTGCAGGTAAGGCTGGCTGAACTTAACAGTCCTTGTGGGGATGTGACAACTACCCCCAAATCCCAAGCACTGCAAATTTCTCTTAAGCTTAACATGCTTTGATTTAATTATTAATAACTCTTAGGAGAAAAAAAAATCTGTTCATGTGTCTAAACCTGCTGTTTCATAGACCGTCCTGCAGTAAGTGTGCTGTTAAGATTATATCCTGCAGCCAGATTAGATTAAAATCACTTCAAAGAAGGGTATTTATTTATTTATTCCAATCTAAAGATTGTTTTCCTCCAGGAATGTAGTTTATCTTTTTATATGTATTTTCAAGACAAAGCTCGTTACGCTGTGTTTGGCAGTATACAGAATCAGTTTAAAATACAATTTAAAAACTTTAAGGGTTTTACAGCTGCCCTCCATTGCCAGGTGCCAAAGCCTACTTGTCAGCTTGCTCTGCAGTTCGCAGCTGACTGGTTTAGATGACAGCGTTACTGAGCCTGGTACAGTGCAAAAACCCCTTGGTCTTGATTCACTGTGTCCATTCTGGTTCCCCCAGTAACACACTGCGGTCTTTGGAGGGGCTGGGGCAGCAGCCCTGCAGGGACCTTTGCAGGTGCTGGTGCCCACACAAGTTGCTGCCATGGAGCCAAGTCTGCTAGTGAGAAGTCTTGACGTGCCAAGTTCAGTTTACTTCCCGCTCTGGACTAATTAGAAGCAATAAAGCTGAGCGCAGGAGGGGATGATGGGCCCAGCTGCCTTTGTGTCAAGACCCTGCGCTGCCAACCGGAGACCGTGCGTAACAACAGTTTGAGACAGCCATTAGTGCTCACCTCAATCCCAAATACAGTCCGTGAGGGGGGGTTCACTTCATTTTAGCTGGGTGGTATGTTGGAGTTGTCTGTGCTAGCTCGGGCTGAAGAAGAGTCAGGTCAGAAAGTAGTAGTCAGGTGCTGAGTATCTCAAAGGGAATAAATGTTAATTAATTTCTATCAAAAAAAAAAAGAACGGGCTTTTTTGTAAAGATATTTCAAATGCTTTTGTTTTCAAATACTGAGATCTGGGTTTTGAAAAACTATATTAATTTCATAGAGAACAAAAATTGGAGCAGGATTTTTAATTATAATATGGAATTCAGTGATGGACTTATGGTCAGCACTTCTATGTAAGTCTGAATTTCTTTTTTTAATGCTCAGCAGTGACCTAGATGGCATCAATTTGGTTATTGCAAATCAAGCTAAAAGAATGATTTTATGCTTCTACTTCAAATTATTTTTGTAAGTCCAGTATTTCTTTTAAAATGATTATTGCCACCCCAGTCTTTTATGAACCTTTGGCATTGCCTAAAATGATTATCTGCCTGCGGGAAAAACTTGCCTTTATAGCCTTCTCTGAAACATTACTCTCTGTATTGGAGCTAAAGCTTCTGTAAATACATGTTTTGACCTTCAAGGAAATACTGCTGTCTTACTGCAGAAGCCTGGCTATTCCGAGTTGAATGCTGTGACCACTCTTAATCACTTGTTCTCTCTCCTAATGTGCCATTATCCTGTTTATTGCTGTGTGCATGGCGCTGAGCCTCTCTGTGGCACTTCAGCAAGAGGCTTACTCAAAGAGTCACAGTGTTCAGGCTATAATGAGCGTTAATGACGGAGCAGGTGAGCAAACCCTCTGCATATCTTGCTGTCAGAAGTGCTACTTGTTCAAAGAGCACGTTGAGTGCAGTGCTGCGCTGCAGAGCGCTTTTCTCTCTCTCGGGGCTGCACACAAACTTGCCATCGGTTAAGGTCCTTTGGCCGTGCAGGGTTGGGAAGTAATGCTGGGCTGGCATCAGATGTTACTGGAGTAAAAGGTAGATGTTTAGGTGAATATGGGACTGGTGTGATCTGATGGTTTTCTGACTATGGTGAAGGCTCTTAATTTTGTTTGTCTGCTTTTTGCTGTGAAATAGGTCTTTTTTTTGCCAGTCTTCTGAAGTTGATGAAATGAGGAAAAAAGGAAAACACAATTATTATTTTTTTCTTGCTGACTGTGAGTGTTTCTGTTGCTTACTCAGGTAAAGCTCTGGCAACTCACAGTGGTTTTGTCTTCTGATTAAAAGGAGCTGGATTCTTGTTTTGTCTTTTTGGTCTTGCTGGGCATAATTTGGGGCAAGAAACTGCTGCCCACAGGCTGTTTGCAAAGTTTCACTGAACATTGCATACTTATAGTAATGAATGAATCTCATCTATAAAGGTCGAGCAACTTTTCAGTTCCTAAAGCAATTCCTTTAAGTTGTGGGTGTGAGAGGTGTTCAGTCATCATTTCTGAACACCTTCTGAAAGTCTCCAAGAACTCCACCTCCTACAGAGGGTGGGAAGAAAAACCAGGTTTAGATTTATTTTACAGCGTTTTACAAGTACATATCTTGGACTTCTGGTAGTGCAGATCGTTACTGTCTCCTAGGGATGAAATGGAGAATGATGTAAACTTGTTCTGTTGGTGGTTGTGCTGTCAGCCCTGCAGCTTGGTGAGGTTGTGTGTTTGTTTCTCACGGCACTGAGTCACCGTTACTCTGAGTGGGCAGGGTGAATGGGCAATAGCATGGAGTTGTCAAGATGGCATTCGGTGCCCAAAACTATTTTTAATTGTTAGTCACAGTGCCACCCAACGGGCTCGCTCAGCAACGCTCGGTCGGCTTTTGAGAGCACTCGCACAGAGAAGATACAGAATTTTTTGTAAATTAATATTTGTATGAGGTTTCTTGGATGCTGGTTTAATCAGCTTTTGCATGTTGAACTGAGGAGGTGCATATAAACATGGAGCTAATGAATAATACACAGAGAGTAATTGCTGTGCTCTGGGAAAGCTTTAAATCCACGCTGTTTGCTGTATTGGTGCAAGTACTCCTTGGGCGGTCTGACTGTGATGGTGGCGTGAGGTTAGGTTTCAAATTAAGGTCTTTAAAACGTTCCTGCAGAGAAATCGGCTTTCAGAGCTTTCTGGAGCATGAAGGCAGTGGTGCTATCCAGGACGCAGCGCTGACGTTGCCGTGTCGGGTGTCATCCAAAGGTTTCATTCACATCACTTACGCAGTCCTCAGCAGTACGGCTCTTTCAGAAGTGGCCTCTGCAGGGTTTCTGCAGCCATGGCTTCTCGTGTCGGTCTCGAGCTTTCCGCTTCGCCTCTTTTGATCTTTGAATGCCTCCCCAGTTGCTTTAATTGGGGTTTGTGAAACAATGACTGAAATTAAATCAGCCTATAACTTTTGAAGCCTTCAACTGTTTCCATGTTTTGGGGGTCATATAACAAGCCCCAAGGCCTTTCTAGCTGCTCCTTGGGTGTTTTGGCAAAAGCACTCCCTGTAGAGCAGTACCAATGCTTTCGGAGATCTGGGCAAGGAGGAGAAGTCAACTGATTTCTCCAGCTTGGGTCAGCCAGCCCGTTTCCCAGAGCTTTCTAAAGTGCTCGTGGCTGGCTGTGGCTTGCCCCAGTAGCTGTGGCAGGGGGTATCTGAGCAGGGGATTGGGCCAGGTGGTCTCTAGAGACCTTGTTCCAACTTAAATTTCTCTCCGTAATTCTAGTAACGTTGGGAGACTTTGAGTCTGAGTTAGCTTTGTTGCTGGGAACCGCTGCTTTGTATGCCAGTGATGGGATTTGAGGGTAGCTGTGCAGTGTTTATATATAAAGGGCTTTCGTGCTCAGTGCATTCATTTCGAGGTTTGATTTCCTAAATGCTGAACCTCTGCAGTAGAGGATGGTGGCACCTCTGCAGCTCCTTTGTGCAGAAGGCACGTCTTGCCGTTTGTCTAACCCAGAGCCGTGCAGGTCAGCGAGTCTCCTATGAAATGAAGGAAGTTGTAGCCATTCATCTTTCAGCCTAATGGACCACAGAAATTACAAGCTGTAGCATGCAGCTTAATCTTGCCACAAGGCAGAGTGCTGCATACTTTGCCTTCAATTTATGCATGCCGTGCCTTTTTATTAAATGTAAAAGAGCAGTTGACAGGATTTCTCCAGAGGACTTGCTTTGGCTATACCTGGTAGATAGCCAGCACATTTCAATATATAGTAAAATAAATGATGGTGGTTTCTTTACCATTCATAACAACCACCTTTGAAATTTGAGGATAGAGTTATGGATTATCCTCTGTGTGTCAAGCAGCAGAGGAGAGCGAGACGGCTATTTTGGTTTTAACCCTGCAGACGACGCACTTCTTGAAGTATTTCCGTTGCCATTCTGAGATGCAGTAAGGGCCGGAGCAGCGGTTGCGCATCTGTGCTTGGTCAGGCCTTCACCAAGGGATGGCTCTTTGCCGCTTTCTTTTCTCTGTTCCTCCTTGTATTATAACTTTGAATTGTCTCTCTGTTGTTGCAGTGTGCAGAGGAGTGAATGCCCCATGTTGTGTTAGTGCCTGTCTGCCATGCTGGCCTGTCTGCCAGGACCAGGTGACCTCTCCTTTCAGCTTCTTTCTTACACGCAGATGAACACTGGACTTCAGAAATGTGAGTGACGTTTTGTCTGCAGGATGTGGTTAACTGTTAAATCTGGCTCTGGTACAGCTGTGACATAAACGTTTAGGATACAGTGGAAAAACTATTTAATGTTAGTCTTTCTTTTGTTATGCCTTCAAGGCATCCATCAATAATGGCTCTGAGAAATCGCTGTGGAGGTTCACGTGTGTGCAGCAAGCTCTCCCCCCTTCCTGGCTTTATAAAGGTTAATTTTAACCACAGCAAGATGAAATGCAAGTGAGGTTTCTGTGAGATTCGTGCCTCTTTGCTGAAAACATTTTGTGCTAAAAGTGTGCCAGCTGACTTGCTTCTTAACACAACTTTTTCCTGACTCCTTTTCACTTCCATTTGTTTAATTACTTACTCCTAGACACCAATAGAAGTTGGATCAGGCTAATGCAAACCTTTTGAGGTCAGCAGCTCTGTTGTTCTACATACCTGGGGCATATACTGCAAATAATAGTGATCTAGCCCAAATTACTAAAGTTCAAAGTTTCCATCTTCCTTCTGATGTCTCTTTGGTGCCTCTGAAAATATGTCTGCAGAGTACTCTGGTAATTCTTTTTTGATAACTTCAGTCATTTTTTTGATAGCTGTGCTAGTATTTTTAAGAACAACTTATGCTTGGGAATGTAAGTTTACTGGCTACAGATTTTTTTAAATCTTACTTTGTCTCTCCTCTTTATCACTGAAGTTGCACATTGATTGTTCAGCTGAAATTACAGAAATACCAAAGTTTCTACGTTAAGATCTGTGTACTTGGTTCTTAGGGCTGTGACCTGTCTCTTGTATTTGAAAGGTGCATTGGGAGATCTCCGTACCCTCAGTTTGCTGGTGGACTCGTTGCTCTTTAAAACAAAGTAATTTACAGTCCAGTTGTAGCTAACTTGTTAATACATTAAGGCTTGTGATGCTACTGAAAATAGGTAAGAGAATTTTGCAATTAAGGGTGACATGCTCAAAGTCCTGGTCCCGCCAGAAGTGGATGACACTGTTCACGTACACACATGTGCTCCCCCACAGCACTTGCATAGCATTTATGCTAACTCCACAGGCTTGGTAATTGTAATGACACTTTCGACAATAGTAGAAATCTTTTCTCACAGAAGGACTTCCTTAGATGGCATGAAACCAGGCATTCCTCTCCTTTCTCTTTTCCATTTCCAGTTCAAGCTTTGCTGACCAAAACATGCTTATTCAAAAGATAGGTTGTTGTGGTGAGAACGTGCCTGAGTCCTTGCATTATGTGAAGTTTCTTTGGTGGATTGAAAAGCTTAGTTCTGAAAGCAAATTGTTGAGGTTCATGTGAGGGTAGCTGTGCATAAATCAGGTATTTGCTAATAACACATTTATGAGGCAACATGCTGGTATGTGGGCAGTTTCTTAACCTGATAGTACCTGATGCTGTTTCTGAGAACTGCTTATCCCTGTGCTGAAAAGAATTGCTGTATCCTGCTTACTGAAGAGCTCCGGGTACTGCGTTTAAAAGAATTGAGGACATAAAGTAGCTGGCAGGCACTGGCTGGCAGTGGTAGCGCTCAGCTGTTCCAGTTTGTTCTGATTTATATGGAAAATGAAACTGCTTGTACAGACCTTGCTCACCCCTGCTGCAGATGTGTGTAAGATTAATTGGTGCATTTCTCTCCATGCTGTATATGCACAAGTAGTCTAGCCCCTGGCCAAAGGAAAGCTGACTTAATGAGCATTTTTAATGAACGGTGACTTGTGACTTTTGATGGGGGGTTGGAAGCAGTCTTTAATAATAGTGCTCTTGCTTTTATAAAAGACACAGAACTCCACATGACAGCCTTTATTCAGACTTAGAGTGTTTGTATTAGTAATTTTTTAAGTGTAGTTTTCTGGATCAGGCTTTTTATTAATGCTTTAAAATCCACATTAGCTCAATTATCTTTTTTTTATTATTATTATTATTTCACTTTCAGGTAAGAGGCTTTTTTCTTAAAGGTGGTCTGTGCAAGTAGGAGTTTTGTGGATTAATATGCACATATTTTTTCCTTTAGAAACTAATCACTACAGGACTTCCAATTTCAGTGTTTTTCTTTGAATTCCAGCCTGCATCACAGGAAAGGCTAATCCTGAAATTCATCCCTATCCACGCAGGGGATTTCTCACTGACTCCGTATTGATATTCTCTCCTTCCTCCCAGTAACTCCAGTATAAACCTGACCAGTCAGTCAGGATACTTGAGGCAAGACTGTTGAGGCAGTGTCTATAGCTGCTGTCGGACATAGCAGCAGTGCTACAAGGCCTGGGAGAAAAAGGATGATTTTTCATGACAGTGGTGCAAAGTCAAGGTGAAAGGTGCTTCTTAGAGAGCTTTTGTTGGGGGGCAGGGGGAACAAAAGAGCGAAGAGCAGGTTGGGACTGAATATAGGGTCATCAGCTAAATTGAGTCCTTTCTAGGGGTGAGGGCTCTTTCTGTAAAGCCTGTAGAGAAACTGCTGCAATTGAGATTTTTATGCAGAAGATGGGCACAGCTGTTTTTCGCCTGTCCCAACACAGATGCTCTCATTAGGGTAGGAATCCTGAAGGCCTGTTTTTATTTTGTTTAATGTTAATGAAGATTTAACCGTAGGCAGTTTTAAAAGCAGTGGGTTTTAAAGCCTTAACGTGAAATGCACTTAAAAGATGTTACATTACTGCTGAGGTGAGGCAGAGAAATATATCTCATTTCATGATAAAAATAGCTCCAGCGGTGAGACGCGCACAGGAATGTGACCAGATGAATTGGTTGCCACGGGATTAGCGGGAGTGTGAACTTGCAGCTCACCAATTTATTGGGGTAATTGCTCATATGCACAGCTTTACCTTACAGTAAACATGAAATAATTACTTTTCAACAAAAGTATTCAGCCTTGCATTTACCATTAGGTAGCTTTGTGGAGCTCATCCCATTGTTTTCTTAATGTAGCTTGTTCATCTGCCTCATCATTTTATGGCCTGATCCAGAATTCTTGCAGTTGCACACAAATGATGAGCGTATTCCAATACCAGCATTTTCTTTCAGTCTACTCAAGCTGCTTTTCCATTCACTTAGTTACCAGACCTAATTGTTCTTTACTGGTTTGTAGGATATTTGTATGGGATATTCAGACTCTTGCTCGCCCCGTAATGCCCTTCTCCTTTCTCCTAATTTTTTGGTGCCTTAATTATTACAGTCATCGAATCTTGCCTATGGAACTACTAGCAAAGTGCATTTTAAGCAGCACATTGGGACGCTCAGAAATATATCAGCTTCAGGCCTAAGTAGAATGGCTGAGTTAGTCCATAGTAAAAGGAGCGTAATCTTAGTGGTACGCAAAACAGGTGCTGTTTGAAATGGTGGTTCATTTCAGAAGATCCTGTCCAAGGGATTTAAAAGATGGTTTACCATTTGGTGGGATGACAAACTTGATGATGTTGGTGCGTCATTTAAGTTTAACTGAGGGGTTATTTTCTCTCGTCAGAGGAAGGAGTTCTTCCATATTCGGGATTACAGAGGTGTTGTAACCGATAGCTGCAGCCTGTTCAAACATTGGTGTCTTAGCTGCTTTCTAAAAGCTTCCATCGCAGTTCCTGTATAACAGAAAAATAGATGCTTGGGTAAAAGAATATTTAGTGTATCTGTTCAGTGTTTATATTTACCACCTAATTTGCTGATATACTTATAGAAATGGAAACCAGCTTGGGAAATTTTGAAGGTAACAGTGTCTTAAAGTATCTACTTAATTTTCCATCTGAAAGTAAAAGCTTTATGTGACAATGGCTGTAAGTATAACATAAACGGTAATACAGACAGCTGTGGGTTCCTTTGTCCATAGTTGATGGTTCTTCTCTGATTCATGGTGAGTTGCAAGGGTCATCTCTTGGGGAAGAAACAGAATTTAATGAGTGTGGGCAATGCTAAAAATAAAGATTGGGATTTCATGAAGGCCTTGGCTGTTGAGGCAAGGTAGTACTGGCAAATGCCATTCAGAGGCTCTTCTTTCCATTAGGAGCATAGCAGCTCACTCAGAAGGACAGATACAAACCACCTGCCTGCAGCAGGAGGTACAGGGATGTGAAAAGAGGATGTTCGGGTTAATATCAAATGAGCATTTCCTTTGATTAAGAGAAAGGGTGGTACGTGTCAGTGTTTGGACAGCACAGGGAGTAAGAGTAGAAGCAGTGCCGTGGTACATGCTGTGCTAGAGATGCAAGACAACCTGCTTGCAAAGCTGTGTATTTCACAAAAGATATTTTTAATATTTCTATAATTATCCTTTCTTTTGGTATCCATCCTATTTTCCATTTTCTGACCCTTACTTTCTGAAAGTGAGTGCTCTTAGAGCAGTGCTGCTGTCCCTCACTTGTAAAGACTGGAAGCTGCAGGATGCAAAGAGAGAGGGAAGGCTGGTACTCGTGTATTCAGGAGTCTTTTGGAGGCAATTTGCTTAGAAGAAGCAGAGGTGGATTTTCAAGAGGAAGGGCTGTTTGCCTGGGAGTATCAAGCTCTTTGGAGCATTAGATTCCTTGGGTCAGAGGACCAGATGTGGGGCTGGGGTGCTCTTGGGCTCTGGAGGAGCTGGCTGCTGCATTTCCCAGTCTTTCAGCACAGCAGCAGATGGCATGGGGATGCTGAAAATTTCATTGAAAAGGATGGGCGTTTTTTTCCAGTAAACTGTTTGCAAGGGGCAGGGGGGGGAATTAAGCAACAGCAAAATCGGATTGTCAAAGCTGCAAGCCATTATTTGAAGATTATAAAATCACTTCTAAAGCAGTAGTCCCATAGGAGTTAAGCAGCAGAGCTGTGGTAGGGGAACGGCCCAACTCTCTGCTTGGAATATGATTGTAGTGAGAGAGGCACAGACATTTCCCTAGATTTCTGAAGTTCTTTCCAGAAGCAGTTTGAGCTTGTGGGCAAGGTAGGTATCTGGTGAATTGGAGTAAGTGAAACCACACTCCTGTCTCCAGAAGTCTTTTGTCTGTGTCTGGGGAGTAACATGTTTTTAGTCTTGTGAGGTAATCACATAATTTTTCTGTGTGATACAAGGATGCAGTCCTTAGCAAGGTGCCACACTGAAAATTCAGCTGAAGAAATAATTGCAAGCAGTAAAATAATGCACATGTAGCCTCCTTCCATTTACTGAACTTGGACTGACAAGGGCTTCCTAATGGACAAAAAGACACTCAAAGTGCTTTCAGATGTCAGCATCTAGAAAAGAACTCAGATGTAAACGGAGGCTTGAGCTGAAGTGCTTTGTATGTGTATTGGGTTTGTGTGGCAAGGTTGGGGGGGGGGTTTGCTACAGGGCTGGCTTCTGTGAGAAGCTGCTAGAAGCTTCCCCCATGTCCAACAGAGCCAATACCAGCCAGCTCCAAGACGGACCCACTGCTGGCCAAGGCCATCAGCGACGGTTGTAGTGCCTCTGGAATAACATATTTAAGAAGGGGAAAAAAACCTACGCAATTGCAGCTGGAGAGAGAAGTAAGAATATGTGAGAGCACCAGCCCTGCAGACACTAAGGTCAGTGAAGAAGGAGGGGCAGGAGGTGCTCCAGGTGCCAGAGCAGAGATTCCCCTGCAGCCTGTGGGGAAGACCATGGTGAGGCAGGCTGTCCCCCTGCAGCCCAGGGAGGTCCACGGTGGAGCAGATCTCCACCTGCAGCCCGGGGAGGACCCCACACTGGAGCAGGTGGATGCCCGAAGGAGGCTGTGACCCTGTGGGAAGCCCGTGGTGGAGCAGGCTTCTGGCAGGACCTGTGACCCCATGGAGAGAGGAGCCCACTCTGGAGCAGGTTTGCTGGCAGGACTTGTGACCCCGCAGGGGACCCATGCTGGAGCAGTCTGTGCCTGAAGGACTGCAGCCTGTAGAAGGGACACACGCTGGAGCAGTTCATGAAGAACTGCAGCCCACGGAAAGGACTCATGTTGGAGAAGTTCGTGAAGGACTGTCTCCTGTGGGAGGGACCCCACGCCAGAGCAGGGGAAGAGTGAGGAGTCCTCCCCCTGAGGAGGAAGGAGTGGCACAGACAACGTGTGACAAACTGACCGCAACCCCCATTTCCCATCCCCCTGTGCTGCTTGGGGGGGAGGAGGTAGAGAAAAATCAGGAGTGAAGTTGAGCCCAGGGAGAAGGGAGAGGTGTGGGGCAGATGTTTTAAGATTTGGTTTTATTTCTTATTATCCTACTCTGATTTTGATGGGGAAATTAGTTTAATGTATTACCAAAGTCAAGTCTGTTTTGCCCGTGACAGTAATTGGTGAGTGATCTCTCCCTGTCCTTATCTCAACCTACGAGCCTTTCATTATATTTTCTCTCTCCTGTCCCTCTGAGGAGGGGGAGTGATAGAGTGGCTTTGGTGGGCACCTGGTGTCCAGCCAGGGTCGACCCATCACAGTATGGTTCCCACCTCAGCTTTACATGGGTTTAATGTTTAATTCATAACTTTCTGATTTTGAATTACGAGATAAAGATACTGAGAATGGCTTGAAGAACCATAGGGAGGCAGCCTCAAATTGAGAGAATAGACACTAGCCCACCACTGCAAGCCATAAGAAATATTTCAAGCTGGAGACAATCTGATGTTTATAGCATGTTACCTGTTTTTCTCCAACTGTAAACATACTCTGATGAAAACAGTGGTTTTGTTTTGCTCCCCTAGGCAGGTCTTGCCTTAAGCTGAACTGGGGGTTGTGTTGGTCACCAGGTAATAAAGGGAATGAGGTATCTGGTACATGGTCTGCTGGTCTGGGAAGATGAAGTTCTTGCCTCTTGATTCCTTGGAGATTTTCTACCCTTGTTGTGCAACTGTGTTGCCCTGGGGTTGATCCCTTGCTTACCAGAATCAGTATTGACGAATTTCCTTTCTCCGCAGGGGACACTACACAGAAAATGAGATCTGCACAGTATCCTACCCCAGCAGAATTGGATGCTTATGCTAAGAAGGTCGCCAACAATCCACTGACTATAAAAATTTTTCCAAACAGTGTCAAGGTTCCCCAGAGGAAACACATACGCCGTACTGTGAACGGACTTGATACTTCGGGCCAGAGGTACAGTCCCTACCCGTCTCAGGCCACCACAAAAACAGGCCTCCTGGCGATAGTCAAATCTCCAGCAAAAGGAATTATCAAAGACTTTGACGGGACACGCACGCGTCTGCTGCCAGAAGCGATGATGAATCCCCCTTCCACACCATACGTTGCACCTAGCACTTTAACCCACCCCCAGGCGCTTGCTCGCCAGCAGGCTCTCCAGCATGCACAGACTTTGCCGCACCCCCAGAGTATACCGCAGCCACAGACTTTGCAGCACCCTCAGGGTATACCACAGCCACAAAGCTTACCGCACCCTCAGGGGATACCGCAGCCGCAGACGCTGCCGCACCCTCAGAATATGCAGCAGCCGCAGGGCTTGCAGCATCCTCAGACCATGGCACACCAGACTCTGCAGCACCCCCCAAATCCTTTGCTGCAGCCAGGTTTACATGGAAGCAGAAAGATGCCGGATGCAGATGCGCCGCCGAATGTGACCGTGTCTACCTCAACCATTCCCCTCTCTATGGCTGCCACCCTGCAGCAGAACCAGCCACCGGACCTGAGCAGCATTGTGCACCAGATTAACCAGTTCTGCCAGGCCAGAGCTGGCATTAGCACTACCTCAGTATGTGAGGGACAGATTGCAAACCCCAGCCCTATAAGTCGCAACCTGCTTATCAATGCAAGTACCAGGGTATCTACTCACAATGTCCCTACACCCATGCCTTCCTGTGTAGTAAACCCTGTAGATCATGCTGCTGCTGCTATTCCTCCTGCCTCTGTTAATGTGCCCATGGTGAATATTAACAGGGTGCCGCCCGCGTACCAGAACGAAATCAAATCGGTTGCGTGGAACCAGCACCAGCTTGCACATCTGCAGCAAATGTGTGGGGATGCTGCTGGGCCTGCTGGACTCGCAGGGAAGCACCCTCAGAGAGAGATCGCAGGGCAGAGTTTTCCTGGCAAAACTTCAAACTACCCTCAAGAACTGTGCATGGGCCAGTCGTTCAGCTTGAAGCCCCCCATCGAGAAGCCCACGCCTTCTCCACCTGTGAATGGGTTGCAGGGACCCTTGCCATATACCAATGGGCACTATTTCCAGCCCATCTGGAATAACATTCTGCCCACACCCAACAGTGACAGCTCTGGGTCCCAGGACCTCGCCATGCCTTTCCATGGGGGACAGCCAGCAGGAGCACCGCTAGATTGTGCAGGAGGAACTCATTACAGAGCTGGAGCTGGCCCATCCAGCCAGAATAATGTGATGCAGACCATGGATTACCTAAGTGGGGACTTCCAGCAGTCCTGCTTCAGAGATCAGAGCATGGCTGTGCTGGGAAAAGTCCATCGGCCTCCCATGAACCGAGCACCTGAACCATCCGATAGTCGAAATCTTCATATTCAACACCCAGGGTATAGATAGGCTGCAGTCACTTTCACAGACAAAAATTATAGGTTTAGTCTTAATTTTAATTAATAAGCAAGGCATTTTTAACTTGCAAACTTGTGTGATCATTATAGTAACCATTGGAAGAAGACATACTGTATATTTAAAAGCTTTGCTTACATGTTATCTATCTCCTTTATGCATCAAATATTTAACATGCGTTTTGTGTCAAAGAATTTCATTACACTACTTCACGCCACAGCTGTTTTCCTCACCACAGAATCCCCTTTGTGCAGCTTTTGCCTTCTGCTTAGTAGCTCCTTGCTGGACTGATGTTGAGTTGCTGCAGGGTTTTGCAGTTGCATCTGTTCCCTAGCTCCGTCAAGAGCGAGGTAGCGTAGCTGCTTAAATTTCCATCTCAATTTCCTCTGAAGATTAAGAGTAACAGAATTTGTCAGGAAGCAGGGCTTATTTTCAACTCGAAAGCCCATTTCATTAATGCATTAAACATTGACCATTTGCACTGTCTAGAGGCCTATTTAATTGAAAAAGAAGCCTACATTTGAAAAGAGCTAGCTAGGGGTATGTATTTAGGCATTAATATAGGAAGAAGCTTTTTAGCTGTTTCTTGCCGAGACACCTGCATTCATTGTTTAGACTTTGTCCAAAGTCAAAAGTCTCTGGCAGATTTTTCTGACACTTTCGTTTTGCGGACAGGGTATGGAGGAGGGGGGAATGGCAGTTTTGGGACGTAGGCAGCATAGCTGCCATAGGTAACTGCCTTTTTTCTGCATCATATTTCCCTTCCCCGCTCCCCTTTCGCCAGCGTTAAGAGCTAAGTTTGTCTGAACCCCTTGCTGCTAGGAGTCTGGCCGTCCTGATGTGAAAGGAATCCAGACCCACTGACAACTCCAAAAAGGGTTCAGCCGCCTCTCCAGTAGCTAGAATTAATTTTGGGGCGAGGAAATGTAACTCGAGCTCGTCTCCGGTGCAGTGAGCGGGTGTGCGGGACGTCGTGCCATGGTCCCATTGTGGCAGCAGTACTGCTGAGATGGGAGGCGGTCAATCTGAAGCAAAGCTCCCGCTCGCAAGCCGCTGTGGGACCGATGGTCCTGTATTCCTCGCGCATCAAAACGCCACGGCAGATTTAATGGAACAATCCTCCTCTCTGGGAATTAGTGAAGCTATTTATAACATCCCTTTTTCCCAGAGTCTCGGTGCCTAACTCCTTCTGTTCCTTTCCCATGTCACTTCCAGCAGCTAGTCGAGTCAGTGACCATAAGACACTAACTACTGGGTAACCTCAGCATCTTGTTCTCCTCAGTGTACCAAAACATACCTTTCCTTTCTAACAGCCGAATTTGTTGTAAGTAGAAAATTTCTCATCTCTGTTAATGAGACTAATACTTGAACATAATGATCACAATCAAGTTTGGAAATTAAAAAAATAATAATAAAAAAATAAATGCATTGATTCTTTATATGTACACTGGCTAAAAATATTGCTCTACACTGTAACTTTTAAGTGTAATATTTCTGTATGAATGTCGCCTGGTAGTGTGGGTTTGAGTAGCATTGTGTATGGGTGAACCCACTGGCCTCCGCCATCCACTGGCCTCCCTCACAGCCCTTTGAAAAACAAAGCCTTAAGTATTTGCTCCTTGAACTTTCCTTAACGAGCATGGTTTAAAATCTTAAGACATCATACAAAATTAAAAAAAAAAAAAAAATAACAAGTTTTGAAGTGACGTCATAGTTGGCTAGAGATTCTTAAAAGTTTTTCGTAAATGGAAAAATTAGAACACATTTATTTGTATTTTTTTAATTTAGACGTGTAGTCCTGGGCTGTAACAAATATTTAGGTTTCAAAGCTTAGCAGAGTACGTTTTCTGACTCCTTGCGTAAGTTAGTACACTTATATCATGTCATTATTTAAATTCTTTTAAGTGTACTATAAACCGTTCTTTAGTGGTAACTCTTTAGCAAAGTTAAGCAATTTGACTAAAGACGGATTAAATTATGTGTTGGCTTGTGTTGCCTTATATTTAAAAAGGAAAAATTGCCTGATTGTGTTATGCCAAATGATAGCAACATGAAGTCCTAATTTATTGTTTATAATCGTATTCCTGCAGTCTTTGTGAAAACTGGTAAATATACATCTATGAAAGAACTAAAATCCTGAGGCTTTTCATGCAATATTTTTCTGAATACATTATATTGGAAGCCAAGGTTCGAGTCTGAAGCTGCTTCCCTTACAGTCTCCCCGCCGTCTTCCCCATTCTACTCCCCCAAATCGATCTAGGGCTGTGCTATGACTTAACCTTTCCTGCCGAGTTAGTTACTGTAAGGTGTTCTGCTACCTGAATACATACCTTTTTACTAAATAAAATATTGGCATCTCCTCTGTTCAGTAGCCTGCTACAAATCTCAACCCAGACTGTTATTAAAAGCTAATTTTTTCCTCCTGCTCTTCTCCTGAGAGAGAGACTGAGTCGAGTCCCCCGTTGGGGTGTTTGTGGAAGTGGTGTCGATGCCTGGGAGGTGTTTGTGTTAGCGATGGCAGCACTCTGCGAGTTGTCAGGGATTGTTCTGCACGGGCGGTCACAGGTAGAGCCATGACCTCTGAGGCTTTGCCCCGGTACAGCAGGACCGGGAAGCAAAAACACTCCCGAGACTCACCCAGGTAGGACATTGCCTGAAAAATAGGAATCATTTTACTATTAAAATATACTGAAATATTTCCTTTTGTTCTAGGAGTGAAATTTTTCTTTAAACCAACCCTTTTCACTTCTGCAGCAGCCTGTTGCTGACGGGCTCTCCTTCGTTCTCCTTCCCCACTACATCTTCTGTAAGGAGAAATGCAGACACTGGCCTGCCTCATTCCCAGGTACAGCTTTAGAGAGCAAACACTGAATACGCTGCGTGGGCATCCAGATGTGGCACTCTTGCTCACCAAGGTGACAAAGGGAAGAGCAGACGAGGCGCAAGCCAGAGGCCAGTGCTCCGGTGTATAGTAGGAGGTGTGCTCTCCTGGAACTGGTTTTCCCCACGCTGTTTTATTTCTGCCCGGTGCAGAAATAAGAGTAACCTAAAGGCCAGGGGCACGCGTTTGCCCTGAGCTCTCCCCGGGACCCCAACGCAGATGGTTGCCTGCCTTTGGGGTTCGTACTGCTGCTCCTGTCGCAGGGCTTGCCTTGCCTTTCTGTCTGTCTGTCCGTCTGTGGGTCAGTGCCTTCCTGATCGCTGACTCCAGCGCAAGGCTTCAGTTCCCCTGATGGAGCCTCGGTACTTGCAGGTGACGGTTCTGCTCCTTGAGGAAAGAGTAAGGTATTTTCAGATGTTTTCCTGAACTATTTACGCTGCCTCACCAGCACTGAAATCTGTCCCCTTTACAGTACCACACTGATTTAGCAGAATATCGTTATTCCGATGGTTCCTGGCAACTCCCTTGCCAGCTGGAGGTGGACATTAGATAGATCCTAGGAGAGAGAAACATGAAAAGTGGTGTAAACCCTTCCACAAGGAAGCTTCCATCTCTGACATGTCTTGTTGTTCCAGCAGAAGCTTTGAAGCTGTTAAATCATAAGCCCAGTTTGTTACAGCCCAAAGTTAACATTTTATAAAGACACTTTTGAATTTTCTTTAAGCTTATGATGTGAAAGATGTCTCAGTGGGACTCGGCCGCTCCCGTAGAAACCAAACAGAAATGTTTGCTGGGGCTCACTGGGGAGAGAACTGGGAATTGCTGCTGTATTTCATTAAACCACAGACTGATGATAAACACTGCTGCTTATGTGCTACGGGTATGAACTAGAATTTTTTTTTTTTTATTATTTTTTTTGTCCGCAGGAAAAATAAAAAGCAAAAAAAAAGAGTGAAAGAGCGACCTGGTCCCTCTGCCCCTTCTGCTGGTTTTATGCAGTGTGAGTGTGTGGCTTGTGTGGCCGTGGTCAGCAGCACGGGGAGCCACGGGCAGCATGGGGTGGGTGCTTGTCCCAAAGGGAATTTGGGGAAGGGTCTCCTTGGACTTCTGAGGTATGAAGGTGTCGGGCACAGCCTGGCTGCCCTTCTCCAATAAGAGCACCCAGAAGGTCTGGGAAAACAAACGAGAGACAAAATCTCAGAGCCAGAAAGGTGCTGAAATAATTATTAAAAAAAGGAGTCGTCGAGGAGGTGGTTTAAGTCCTGTCAAGGTGAACTCGGAGAGATGTTTGACGATGTCTGCAAGGGTTAGGGCTGTCCTGCGCCCTAAAGGTCTGCTTTGCCTGGCCAGGATGGAAACATCTTGGGGAGACGTAGGGCTGCTCCAAAAGCTGGACCTGGAAGGTTCCCTAGAAAGTACTGACTGCCCTGCAAATTGCTGACCTAATAGTGTGTAATAAACTCTTGAGTTTTGCTTATTAACGTAATACTAAATACAAAATTTTAAAGGGGATTCATAATATTTGTAGACCCCCTTCTGGAAGATAGGAGCTGTGAGGGTTTTCTCCCCTTTCCAGTGATCACACATCTAATTTAATCTGCATGCTTTCGTCTCTAAGAACGACACAACTCAAAACCCATCTCCTCTGCGCTCGCTGCAAACATCTGAGTGTCAAAATCCCTTGGATGGCAAACTGATACCTTTCATACTGTTTCCAGTGTTCCCCGGATACTTAGAAACATATTTGGTTCCCACATGCCTTTCCAGGAATTTGGGCTAAACCGGGCAGCTTAGCCCAGCTAAGCTTAGCTGGGAAGAGCTCTGTTTGCCCACAGGCACTGCCACGTCCCGGTTCCAGCATCCAGAAACGCCGTGCCGACAGCAGCCGCTCCGTCCATCCGCTCTGGGGAGACGGGGCTTCAGGATCCTCCTCTCCTTTGACTTGGCATTGCTGGAGCTCCTTCGGTATCTGGTTTCTTTATCTGTCCGTCCCCCCCAACAGGAGGAATCCCTTCTGCAAAGCTTCTTCAGGAGACTTTTACGTCGTCTTTGCAGCTAGTTAGACCTGTTTACTGGAGCGAAGATCTGGTGCGATAATGAGCCAGCGGGGACTTTGGCGTAAGCAGCTGCTGCCACCGCTGAGGAGTTACCTGCAGCCACAGCTAACTCACGCTGAAGGCTTCTGGCAGATGGCAGAGTAAGATCCAACCTTTTAAAACTTCTTCAGGGCCAAATAGGGGTTTCTTCCAAAAATTTAATTTCTGTGCTTGGACTTTTCCCCCCTACACTGAGCTAACCGTACCCTGGTAGAGGGTGGGAGGATGCGAACGTTGAATTTGACCCAAAGTATGCAACGTGCCGAGGTGTTCTCTGCCAAAAACCAGCAGCACGTCATCTCGTGATGGAGGCCATTTGGAGAGGAGCAAAAAAAAATCAGAGCTGAAAGAAGTCCTGCTTGATGGGGGGGTCCTGGAGGGTCCACGGGGGGTGGAGGAGCCAAAGGAAAGGGGCACGTTGAAGTCAGGTCCTCGGGTCTTAGCTGGGGGGGGGCTCATGTTGGACATCCTCTAGCAAGAGCCGCTGTTCAGATGCTCTTCCAATGCTCAACAAGGCCAAACTGCAATAAAGTTACTGGAGTATTTTATCTAATTAGTTTAAGTTAATTTCAAGGCAATTGGGTACAAACCATTAATTCAGCTGGGATGGCTGCTAGCCTAAGAGATGCACTAAAATTGAAGCGGTGAAATCGCACCAAGATTTAAGTGGTCCCACCGTAAAAACCTTCTCCTTCACCCCCCTCAAACCCCCTCGGTCCTGGGGAGGCAAAGGGCTGGGGGAGGGAGGGGAGCCTGGCCAGGTTTTTAATAAAGGATGTGCAAAGCAAATTTGTCTTGCATTTTTCTCCTGATGAAATACTATGCCTGGTTTAGCTGTCTTGGCTAAGAAGCGTCAATAATCAGCACAAATCGGGGCTCTTACCACCTGAGCAGCGGATGAAATGGTTTTGCCAAAAATTCTCACCGTCTACATCCCAAAGGTTTTGTAAGATGTTAAAAGGATTTGGTGTTTAATTAGATAAGGGCATCGCCAATGTGGTTGGGGATCTAAAACAAGCAAAGTCCAGCCCCTGCCCTCCAGCCTGGTGGGGGCTCCTCTCCCTCCTGTTATAGGGAATTTGATAACACTTTGCCCTATGGCTTGAGCATCTCATGAAATCTCGGCCAGTGTCCGAGCCCCGTTGGGCCGATGGAGCCGGGAGAAAGCTGGCAGGTTCTGAGCCTTTAGAATAAATCTTCAAAACCAACAAGTTTCCAGGAAGTTTATTTTTATACTAGATATTTGAAGCTAAATTTAGTAGCAAATCGATTTTTCTCCTTCTCCCCCATGAATATTAAGAGCATCACCTCCTGCTTCGCAATCCAAGTCTAGCAAGGGGTTTGCTCCCGGTTTTTATGCAAACACGGGAAGGTTAAGAGGTGCTTGATGCTCCGACTGACATTTCCAGCCAGGCACCGCACGGCGACGTGTGGCTCCGGTAAATGGAGCTGTCGTGCGGCGTTCATCGACGCAGGGTGGGTCTGGGCTGGCGTGCCGGCGCTGGGAGCTACTGGAGAGCGGCACCTGATGGCAAATTTCACATTTGTGATTGGAGAGGGAAAAAGAAAAAAGGAAAAAAACCAAACCAAACAAAAAAAACCCCACCAAGCAGGGAAAGCAGAGGGTTGGCAATAGGTCCCTGGGCAGGGGACGAAGCAGCGCAGGGTCACCGACCCTGGCTCCCGGGGTTTGTTTTTCTTCTTGGCTTCCCGGCGCTGGGCTTTCACTGAGCACAGCCGGGAGCTGCCGTGCAGGCTTTCACCAGCACCACTTCACCACAATAGCAGAAGCTTTTAGTTCATAAATAATCTATGGATTTTTTTTTTTTTTTAAGATAACTGGTGTGCAACAAGAGGCTGCTGACACCCGGCTGTAGGGCCTGGCTATAGGAACAGGAGAGGTCCCATGCAGACTGTGTGTGCATGTGTATATACACACACCTCTGTATATAATAAATATAAAAAAATAAAAAACATAAAATACATATAAATAAAAAGTACGCAGGACAGGCATTGGCTGATGCGCTTACCCTTAGCTAGCTCAGGCCATGTCAGTAACCCAGCGAAAAAGCGGGTTACAGCTCTGTAGGCGGAGAAGAAATAAGAAAAGGGAAAACGTGGGGTAGGGCAGCGGGGGTTGGCAGTGGCGAGTGCCGTCTGTGGGGGCTGAAGCAGCCGCCGGGCCGTGGTTCTGCTCAGCCTTCCCCGGGGCTGAAGCCCCCCATCCGCCCCATCCCAGGGCTGGGTGTCCCCAAGCCGAGCGCAGCGCTGGGCGCCGGCACCAGCACCGGCACTGGGTGGCCCCAGGCAGCAGCGTGGGCTGACGCTGGGCAGTGGTGTAGGGCTTGTGTTGGGTACCAGTATGGGCAAAAACTGGGCATCAGCTGGGGCCAGCACTGGGCATCAGTACAGGCTGGCGGTGGGCACCAGTACAGGCTGGCATTCAGCACCAGTACAGGCTGACACTAGTCACGGAACTGAAGAGCATCAGGCACCAGTTTGGACTCGAGTGTGGGAATGGCAACGGCCACCAGTACAGCCTGGCATTGGGCACCAGTACAACTGCCGTTGAGCACCAGTATAGGGTGGCACTGGGTGCCAGTGTGGACACCAGTATAGGCTGGCACTGAGCACCAGTACAGGCAACTACTGGGCATCAGGTGGGGCTGGCATTCAGCACCAGTACAGGCTGGCACTGGGCACCAGTACAAGCTGGCAAAGGGCACGAGACCAGGATGGCACTGGACACTAAAACTGGAGGCCATCAGGCACCAGTATGGATTTGCATTTGGCTCCAGTGTAAGACTGGCAATTGCCACCAGTACAGGTTGACACTGGGCACCAGTATGGGCTGGCAGCTCGCCCCATTCCCCAGGGCCCCCCAGTGCCACCCCAGCCCAGGGCATGTGCCACAACCCTGGGCAGCACCAGGCCACCCCCCCCCCACGCTGGGCTGGAACCCACCCGGGGGGGACATTCCTGGGGGGGACGGGGACACCCTGGCAGTGCTGCCCCCCCCCAGCCCAGCCCAGCCAGGGCCACAGGGTGCAGCTAATTAGGGGCTAATTGTGTTAAGCCTGGGCAGCACTAATGCAATTGCAGGATTAGCCTGCAGAGATGGCGACCCCCCACCATCGCTGCTGGGGTGATTGGGGGGGGACGACAACATGCGACAACACACCTGGGGGCTGATACAGCCGGGCCCCCCCAAACTGCCCCAGTGCCCCTCCTGCCCCCAGCCGTTGCCCACCCCGCCTTGTCTGGTCTAAATCCCTGCCTCCCCCCGCAGCTGTAATTGCCCCAACACTAACGAGGGGCCAGCGGGGAATGGCGGGGGGGGGCTGCAGGACAACAGCACCCCAGGGCTGGCAACAACCTTCCCCCCCCAGCCATGGCACGTCCCCACTGCCAGCGATTACCGAATTAACCGTCTCCATCTGAGCCCGTCTGCCGCCGGGATGTGGGTCAGGGATTACCCCCCCCCCGTGCCCCCCAGCCCAGCCCTGGCTCTCCCCGTCCACAGCACCCACGGCTGCACCATGGGCACCCCCGTGCCAGCAGGCGCTGGGGGGGGCAGGGGTGTCCCTGTCCCCCCCATTCCGTCCCCGGCCGGGCGAAGGAAGGAGGTTCAGAGGGCCATAATAAATACAAGAAAAGTTTATTGAAAAAAAAAAAAAAAAAAAGAGGT
>NW_010972831.1:4063621-4084820 GCF_000737465.1 Haliaeetus leucocephalus | reverse complement strand
CGTGCTCCTGGGGGGGGGGCACCAGCTTACAAAATATGGCTCTGGGCAGTGGGGTCCCGCGGGGTCCCCAGCGAGGCTGGTAGGGGGCTGCCGGGCGCCCTGGTGAGGGGCTCGAGGGGCCCAGCCCCCCCCCTCCGGCACCTGAGAAGGGGCTGCCCTGGGGGGGCAGCTGGGGCTGCAGCGGGGTCCCAGCCCCGGGAGGGACATGGGGGAGCAGCCCCATCCCAGCCTACCTGAGAGCCGTCGGCTGCGGCCACGGCAGCGTCCTCAAGCCGGGGGCACCGGCTGCGGGCAGGGGCTCAGCACCATCTGGGGCACCCCTAGGTGGGCGCCCGGCTCACGTCCTGTCCCCCCCTGTCGGGCACCGGGGCTCAGGCCAGGATCTTCTGGGGGATCTCCACCGAGGCTTTGATGAAAATGGCGTTGTCCCGCACGTAGTTCCGCTTCTTGATGTCCTCGTGAGAGATGAACTTGGGGTAGCCGAAGCCCAGGGTGCTCTCGTCCAGGGAGCTGCGCGAGGCTCCCGGCTTCTGGAAGTTTTTCCAGTTGGGATCGGGGTGGAAGGTCTCGGTGATGTGCTGGGGCTTGGAGAGCGAAGGGTCGCTCTGGTCCAGCAAGGAGAAGGTGACGCGGTAGGAGAAGGGCCACTCCAGCAGGTTGTCGTACTCGCCCGGCAGCACGCGGATGTAGACGGAGAGGTGGCTGCTCTCCCCGCTCCCGTTGCCGTTGAGGAAAGCCGAGACCTGGAGCTTGTAGCCGTACTTGTGGGTGTAGAAAGGGGGGCTGAAGAACTCGTAGTTGCTGCGGGCTTTGGCCTCCTGCAGCTTGCGGGCATAGTCGGCGATCTTCCAGATGAGGGTCCCGTCGCTGCTCACCGACAGCTCCTCCACGTCCCGCCGCAGCTCCAGGATCTCCTGCCGCTGCCGGCTCACCAGGGCGCACACCATGCCCAGGTGTGCCTTGGTGCTTTCCTCCAGGTGCCGGCCCATGGCCAGCTTGGGGCACTGCGGGGACAGCGGAACCGTCAGCAGAGGGGTGCCGGGGGCACGGGACAGCGTGGGGACACGGGGTGGGACAGGACAGGAGAAGGATGCCTTGGGGATGTCCTTGGAGCATGGCGGTAGTGGAGCAGGATGGCACAGAGATGCTGTGGGGACACAGGGACACCTGGGTGGCAAAGTGACACAGGGGCGAGGCAGGACAAGGATGGGGACACCACGGAGACACGTGGATGGGACAGAGCAGAACAGGGACACCACAGGGGTGGGACAGACGTCAGGGCAGGAGAGGTGTGGGGATGCTGTGGGGCACAGGCACGCCACGGTGGAGATGGCACAAGGATGCCGGGGCGGGATGGGCACAGGGCCAGGGTCACGCTCACCCGGTGCTTGCAGCCAGCTTCCTTGAAGGGGCACAGCAGCATGGCAGTGTTGCAGCTCTCCTTAAGGTGGGTGGGCACGTCCTCCCGGGCGATGCTGGGTGTCCCGCACTGGTTGGGGCAGGGCACAGGGTACCGGGGACACTGGTACTGGTGGTTCTGGGGATAGAGAGTGGCCAGCTGTCAGCCGGGGCCAGCAGCTGGCGGAGCAAGGGTCCCCGTGGGCCCCGTCTCACCTGGATGGTGTCAAAGACGAACTCCTTGGCGCAGTAGGTGCAGGGCTGGGTGCGCTTGGGGCACTCGGCCAGGGTGTGCTGGGACAGCAGGCGCCGCATCATGCGGGCCCCGCACTTGTTCTCGCAGTACACGCTCTCCTGGGGACACGTGCCCTGGTGGCCCTGGGGATGGCGGCAGCATCGTCACCCTCCGGCTGCCCTCACCGGCCAGCCCTGTCAAGGGATGGGGCCGCGCGGTGCCCCCCATGGCCAAGCTGTGCCCCCCCCATAGTGTCTGCCACCCAGGCTCTGTCCCCACACACAGGTTGTGCTGTCCCCCCATAGTGTCATGCACTGTCCCCATGGCCAAGCTGTGTCCCCTATGGTGTCCTCCATCCAGGCCATGCCCCCCATGACACCCCTGCCAGCTGTGTCACCCCCAGTGTCCCCACCATGGCCATGCCCCCCGGCACAGTGACACCCCCCAGCTCCCACCACCCACCTCAAAGGCCTCCCCGGTGAAGTCACTGGCGCAGAACTCGCACTTGACCCGGCGCTTGGGGCAGCCGTGCTGGACGTGCTCGGGCAGGTCACGGCGGCTCAGCTTGGCACTGCACCGGTTGGGGCAGGGGATGACGTTGAAGCCGCAGGTGCCAAGATGGGCCTGGGGAGCACAGGGACGGTGAGGGGGGGGTGGTCGTGGGGCACAGCCTTGCCCCCTCTCCTCCATCCTGCCGAACCCTACCTGGAGGTGCTTGATGAGCCCGCTCCAGCGGCAGCCCTCCTCGCTGTGGATGCAGCGGATGGCCAGGCTCAGCACCTGCGCCTCCAGCTCCGGGTCGGGGTAGATCTGGGGAGGCAGCGCCGGGGCATCAGCATCCTGCACCGGGCTGCGGGGGGCACACGGACCCCCCACCCCAGCCTGGCCGGGAGCCACAGGCACGCTGCCCAGGGCCGGATCCCCCCCACCGGCAAGCGAACAAGCGCCCTTTGTCGGGAGCGGGTTTCCGTTCCCCGGCCCCGCGGCACAAAGGGCTCTTGCTTCCGCACGGGCGCCCGTGCCAGGCTGGCGCGGCTGTGCCAGGCGGGTGCGCGGAGCCCGGGGACGGCGCCTTGGCGAGGGGGCACAGGTGACGGAGACGTCCCCTCGGAGCGGGGTACCACGTCCACATGCCAGGCTCACCTTGGCGTAGTCCAGGGGCAGCTGGTCCTCGGGGCACTTGAAGACGCCTTCGCTGCAAGACACAGAGAGGGGTCAGGCTCGCTTGGGGCTGGGGAACGGCGTGTCACCGGTGACACAGCCACGATGTCCCACGGGGTCCCCGCCATCCCACCCCAGGACGTCGGCGCTGCGCCTGTGCCGCCAAGCGCTCGCCCCGCGCCAAATCTAGCTGCGGCCCTTGGGGAGCCGCAACTCTAATCCTGCTCCATCTGTTTGAGCTGGGAAATGCCCCCGCCAGACAAACACCCTCCCCCCGGGCAGTCATCCCCCACCCGAGCCAGGCGGCCGTGGTCCCTGGGGGCCTGGGCCAGCCGCTACGAGCGTGGCACCATCTGGAGCCCCGACAGCCCCCTCGCCCGCCCCGGCCCCCCAGGGATTAAGGCAGGGGGCCGGCAGCTGGGCAGGAGCGGTGCCGGCGGGGGCCACGAGCACCCACAGCCCCAGGTGCTGGGGTCCAGGGTGGGTGGTGGGGGCAACAGCTGGGCGCCAGATGTGCAGCCCGGATGCGTGGCCCTGGGGCTCCTGTTCCGCAGGAAACGGCCCCACCAGCCACCGCGGCGAACCAGGACAGGGGACAAACAGCCGTCCTGGAGGTGTCCCTATGCCACTGGGGCCCCAGGACCGGGTGCTCCTCCCGAGAGGTGGGAACGACCCTGCTCAGCCCTGACCTGCGGAAGGGCAGCGTGGGGTGGAGGGACAGGGACGGAGGCGAACAGGTAGCCTGGCCTGTGACACAGCTGGCCAGGAGCCACCATCACCCATGACACCGCGCCTGGGGACACACGAAGACGGCACCCTGCGCGCCATCCCTGAGGGGCAGTGGGGCAGGAGGCCATGGGTGCTGCCCACAGGGACACACAGCAGGGACACGCAGGGACCCCGGGGCTCTGGCGTCCCCGAGGTGGCTCTGGACGAGGCCGCCAGGTCGCCTTGTTGGCGCACAGCCCCTGCACGTCTCATCAGTGTGCATCCTTGGCAGGCGCCGGCACGGCCTCAACCGGGGCTGCCAAGCGGATGCGAGACGGCCTGGCAGAGCCAGCAGTGCCGCCTGGCACGTGCTGGCCTGGGATGTCCAGGCACAGTGCGGTGACATCCCCTGCAACCACCATCCCTGTGCTGGGGGGGGGTGACCAAGCGACCCCCAAGAAAACCAGCCCAGCGCTGTGGGGGGCGAGCTCCGTGGGGCACGGCTTCATCCAGCCCTGCCACGTGCCCGGTCTGTTTGCAGCGGGTGTTTCCGTGGGAGTCACCGGGCACCTGCCGATATAAGCTGCTCCCAGCCAGGGCTGGGCACCCAGCCCTTTCCGGGGAGCCCACGGCTGGCATCGCCCCACGGCTGGCATCGCCCTACGACTGGCATCGGCCTGCCGCCTTTCTGGGGGCAACTGGCCCTGCCTGCACCCCGTACACGGTGTCGGGGTGCCGGGGCTGGCGGGGAAGCGGGCCGGCGACCCGAAGCCAGCACCTAATCCCCAACAAAGCCTCCCCCATTCCTCACGCTCGGCCGGGCAGGGAATGTGCTGAGGCAGCGCTCGGGGGGACCGTCCTTGCCTCTGACCTTCGCGGCGTGCCGGGGCGCAGCGAGGTCATGGGGTGGGGGTACCCCCCGGCACCCGTCCCGGCACTGTGGCGGGGCTGTACGGCACCGTGGCGGGGCTGTATGGCTCAGCCCATGAGATCCCCAAACCTGAACCGGTGGAAACAGAGTGGGGGGCTCGGTGGGGGGACCCTCTGCGTCCAGTCACCCCAGTAAAGCCGAAGTGCCCCTGGGGCGGCCGCGGGAGGGGAGCGGAGGTGCTGCCTGGCACCGGCCCCGGTGAACGCCCGGTTTCGTAGAAACCGGCCCGTGGCGGCCGTGCCCGCGGGGGCCCCCGGCCTGGGCAAAGGTCGCTTCGGCCGGGCGAGGCGCAGCCAGAGACGGCAGTGGAAACCAGGGCCCGGGGTGACGCTTTGCACCGCCACATGCCCACGGGGGTGGGGGGGGGGGCACCGACACCCCCTTTTGCTGGTTTACCCTGAGACCCCCGCTCCCCACACCGGGCACGACGGTCAACAAGCGGGCAGCACCGGCCCCCAGCATGTGTCCCCACGGGCAGCCCCCGTGGGCTGCTGGTACGTGGGCTGCCAAACTGCTGGGGGGGGGGTGAGAAAGGACCCCGTCCCCTCGCTCCCAGCGAGTCCCCACGGCCGGGTCGCGCTCACCCGTGGGACTGGACCCCCCCTCAAACCCCCCAGTCGCTTTCTCCGGCGGAGCCGGGGCGGGAAGGAGTTAAGCACAAATCTTTGCAAGGGCTCGAAACTCACCGCTCCGGGCTTCACCCAGCCCTCCTCTTCCTCCTCCTCCTCCTCACCGAGACTGGCCACGGGCCGCTGCACCCCACGGGGCGACTGTCACGGGCTGGGCGCTCCCCGCACCCCACTCCCCGACCCGGGGCACCCCCCACCCCCGGAGCACCCCGAACTCCCCCCGGGGCCGCCGTTTTGGGCGGGGGGGGGAGAAGAAAGCACCCACTGCCCCCCCCAAAGGTGCGAAACCCCGGATCGGTGGGGAGGAGGAGAAGAGGGGGGGGGTGACCGGAACGCTCCGTGGGGAAAAAAAAAGGGGGTGCGCGGCGTGACGTCACGCCGGGGCGGCCGTGACGTCACGGCGAAGCTCACCTGAGAAACTCCTGCAGGCACGTATCGCAGAACCGGTGACCGCAAGTAGAGACGCGGACCGGTTCCCGCATGGGTTTCCCGCAGAGAGGGCACAGCACCCGCCGCCGCGGCCGTTCCAGCAGTTTGTAATCGTAGCCCGGCATCCCGTAGCCCCGCTCGCCTCCTCCACCGCCTTGCTCGCCACCTCCTCCTCCTCCTCCTCCTCCTCCGAGCTCCGCGCCCGGCTCCGCCCGGGGGCCGGACGGGGAAAGGGGGGGGCGGTGGAACCGGCCTGACACCGCCCAGCGCCCCGGGGCTGGGGGCCGGGCACCGCCGCCGCCTCCCCGATCGGGCTCCGCCTCTCAGCACCGGGGCTCGGAGCGGTCCCGGTACCCCGGAGGGAAAAGGGGAAGGCGGGGGGGGGGGGGGGGTATTGGGGGAGTAGCCCCTCGGGAACGGCCCCAGCGGGTGGGGGGGGGGCACCCACCGCCCCCGGGGACGGACGCTCCGGGAGTTTGGGGAGCATCGCATCCCACCCAGCCGCCCCGGGGGCTTGGACACCCCCCCAGCCTCAGCTTCCCCCCCCCAGGGCCAGGGCTTCGCGGTGAGGACAGGCACCGTGCTCTCCTCGCTAAGCCCGCGTCCCCTCCTTGGCAGCGCTGGCTCAAGCCGGGGTTCCCCGGGGGGGGACCCCACTCCTGCACGCAGCCCGGAGCTGCTGCTGAGCCCCTGAGCGAGGCCTGAAGTGGGACACACACACACACACACGGCTCCCATACCCCCTCGCTGCCGCAGAGAGCGACCCGTGTCCCAGCCTTCACACGCAGCAGGGTCTGAGCAGGACATGGAGGGGCTGGCCCGAGCCCCCCCACCCACGCCACAGGCACGGGGAGTGGGGGGGACACACACACGCTCCCGTGGCTTCATGAGCTGGAAGCCCGTGTCCCAGGCTGCAGCCAACAGCCGCCCTCCAGCCCGTGGTTCCTAACCTCCTAGCAAGGGTTTCGGAGGAGGAAGAATAAAAGCAAATCTGTCTGGCTCCAGCCCCCACTTCACTCTTTCAGAAACCAGAGCAGCATATGGGAGTATTTGCCCCTTTCCCTAGAGATGGAGACGAGCAGATGACAGGCTGCGAGCATGTGTTAGTCCCACCAACGCACGCTCCAGCCAGCTTCCCATTAAGGGCGGCAGTTGCTCCAGACCCAAATGTTAGCAGTTTTCAATTAGCAAATGGCAGAGGAGAGGGATTCCTGGGGGACACGCTAAGCAAGTCAAGCTCTATCACTTGTCACTCAAGGAGCTCACGTTACCCTTCTCCCCGAGAGGCTCGGCTTAAAATAAAATCCTCCAGCAGCCAGGGGGAAGGCAGGCAGGCAGCCTGCCTGCTCTCGCTGCCAGAGCCGCCAAGAAGGGGATGGGTGGCTGATTTCTGGGGTTACCCTGAGGGATAACAAACAGGTTACCCTGCCACGGCCCGAGCAGCAACAGGGCTTTAGCTCCCAATACCCAAATAGCGGGGAAGCTTGTACATCAAGCATGAACAGCCACCGCAGGGTCTTTTCTGAGGGACGTGTCTACCTGGCAGCCTGCTCTGACGGCAGAGAGCACCGAGCTAAACTTTAACCAGCTCCCAGAGAGCCTGGAAACCCAACGCGTAAAAACAAATGACAGCGGGCAACTGTACAGAGAGCAGCAGGGTGCACCGGGCACCTCCGAGCTGTCACGGGGGTGGCAGCCTGGGGTTGAGATGCTCCCCGGGCCAGGTTTGCTCAGATCTGTGATCCCCTCAGGGCAGGATCTAGAAGCAGCCCCTCGGGTCCATCTGGTTCTGGCACTAAGTCACAGCATGCCCTGGAGCCAGGCTCGCCTCCCAACGGGAGAAAAGCACTACCACAGACATCCACCCCAACACGCTGCGACCTGGGCCTGTCTAAAAACCATCCCTAGACACCGCTACAGGACCAGGTTTGGGCCAAAAGGATGGACCCTCGGCCCCGTGTGTCAGCATCCCGCAGGACGATGGGACTCCCCGTGCCTCCCGCGCAGAAGGCATGGGACACACCACTCCTGCAAGCTCAGAAAGCCTGCGTCTCCGATGATAGGCATGAAACAGAGCCAAGTTTTATCACTATTTACTGCTTCTCTTTGATGTTCTAAAAATTTTTCTTTCCTAACCTCACTGAAGAGCATCTCTGCTAATTAGCCAGGAGCTGACAAAGCCATCAGAAGGCGCTGGCTGTGGCGGCAGGACGGCTGGGAGGTGTCAGACCCTGCAAACAAAGATCCCCTCCTTTTCCCCTCTCCCTACCGAAAGCCCTCCCCGCACTCAACATCACAGCCAGGCGTTTGTCTCACACAAAGGCGACACTCAACCTCCAGGCAGGGCAATTCCCTTTGTGGATGCGATATGTTCTCCGGACCCCCGGTCCTTGAACCCATCTGGGCTCGGGGAGGCCTCCTGCCTTCTTCCCCCAGCCTCTCCCTGCCCCGCACCCCTGCTCCATCCCTCCGCCTTGTATTTAACTTCAACTGGAGGGACAGAAAACCTCCGCTCCAGTTTCTAAAGAAGTTAAGGTGGAGCATTTTGCCCCAGGGAAAGGAGCGGGGAGAGTCCTCTCCCTGCTTCTGGGGACTCGTGCCCAGGGAAGGTAGGGGTAAGGGGAGGGAGGTGGCTGGACAGAGGGACGGCAGCCGCACCTTCTGCCAAGCCTCGTGGGAACGGAGATATGACCACGACAGAGGTGCCGGAATCAAATCAAATCAGCTCTGGGATCAGCAGGCAGTTCGGCCTGTTTCCTGCTGATAACAATGGCCCCGGGTCAGTGGGATCTTAGCGAGCATGGGAACGGGGACGGGATTTCCCTGGGTGACAAGGACCAGAGAGGACCCGCACTGGCCGGGATACAGAAGACGGGACCGGGCAGCCTCATCCCTGCATTGCCTCCCCTACCCGCTCCCTTCTGGCCTTGCCTTCCTTAGCAGGAAGAGCCACGGGGACGCGGCCGATCCACCACCAGTTCCACAGAACGCGGGAACAAAACAAGGATAAAGGGAGAAGCCCTGAGACCTGCAGTTTTCACCGGGAGCTTCTGCAGGGAAACAAAGCAGCAGACGTGAGGAATGCAACTGGCCTATTTGCCCGGGCTGCTCTCTGCCTCCGGCAGCGCGGACATGCCTCGGCTTGTCGTTTCAAGAGCTATTGTTGCTCGGGGCTGGGGGCCTCTTTGTTTCCTTTACCCTTTCGCCAGGCTTGGTCACAGCCTGGTATTAAATTATTCAAATCATCTCGCTGGGCTTCACAGCTGAACTCCTGCACAGAGCGCACAGGCTGCGAAATCCCAAGGGCTCCAGCCCTTGCCGCAAGCCCCCGGCGCAGCACAAAGCACGCTGGGCCGTACTGGTTCCCCCTGCCCGGAGCGAAGGGTCCCGATATTCGAGCTGGTGACACCTCCAGCCCCAGCACTGCTGTGCAAAGGCCTCATTAAGCCATAAAACAACCCACCTAACACCAGCACATCAGTGGGAACAGGGGGGCTGCTAGGGGGCTCACCCCTGGATTTGGCAGCCCAGCTGGAGCAGGGAGAGCCCTTCCCCTGGAGCCGTGGCATTTTGGTCCCACCACCGACAAGACAAAGGGTGGCAGAGACCTCTGTCCTGCCTGCCTGCCTTTCTAGCCAGCCTCTGGCGAGGCTGTAGCAGAACACCAGCCCCTTCTTATGGGATGTGTTTGCACGTGGTGTGGGGCAAGGGGAGCCCCGAGAGCGGAGCACAACACAGCCGAGAGAAATCTGTTGCTGTAGGAGCCAGTGCTGCCGCCAGCTCAGCGCAGGGAGGAGAGGCAGCAGCCCAGAGGGGCTTCAAGGCAATTTAACCCAGCCCAGCAATTATTCTGGTGCCCAGGTCGGTCTGGGAGCGAACACCTTCCCCTCTGCCGACACCAGGCTGCCGGAGCCGTCCCTCTAACCTGCAGCACAAGGCGAGTGCCAAGGGACTGGCAGAGCCTTTGAATGCAAGTCAGCTTCCTGGGATAGCAGGGTGTAACCGCCTGAAAAGGCAGCTCCACAAGAAACAAAAACGGCAGGGAAAAACCCATGCACCCACCCTGCCAGGAGCCAAAAAGGGAGGCAGTGTCTGCAGTCAGGGCTGCACACGCCTCTCCTGGCTGGACGGGACCTGCTCCCTTCCCCAGCCGGAGCCTGGGAGGCAAGGGAGGAAAGAGCAGGAGACCTGGAGAAATTCATTACCTTTCACATGACAGAGGGATCAGTCGGCTTCTACCAGAGCCCGGCGAGGCTTCCCTCATTGAAAACAGGAAAGAATCACAAAAATAATTAGAGAGATTTCATCTCAGCCAGCTTATGAAAGCACTGACTTTATACACAACAGATTGGCAAGAGCACAAAGACGGATGTGAAAGGCAAGAGCATTTGCAATGTCAGGCAGATCAGAGACAGAAGCTCATCAAAAAATGGCCCAGGGCAGATCTAAGTTAAAAAAAGAAGAGGAGGAAAAAAAAAAAAGGAAAGGAAAGGAAACGACCCTTCTGGAGATAAAAACGTAACTCCTGTCTGTGACATGGCGATATGCCCCCTTCTGCCTGCAGAAAGGATCCCTGGTGAAAACTCATCACCTCCCTGGAGAGATCTGGGTTAAAAAACTTCAATTACTGACAATCGCTTGCTGTGTTTTGCTGCCTTCCGCTAGCTCAGCTGGGAGCCAGTGAGCTGGTCAGCAGCAGGATTTAGGGGCCTGAGGACAAATGTCAGCTGGAGGATCCTCCAGTGAGCTCCCGGGGCCAGGGGAGGCTGTAATTGGAAAGCTCCAGGCAACATTTCAGGAGAGCGAGCCAGGCTGTGCCACACAGAGAGGCTGCTCGCGACGGGTTCGGCCAGCCGTGCACGCCAGGACCCTCGAAAGCGTGATGAACAGCTCAACAAACGGGTGAAACGTTTTATGGGGGGGATGGGAAAGGACAGACTTCTCTAATTAGAAAAGAGGTTTGCACTTAGTCACCCAGTGTAGCGCCTGGGGCCTTAACTCCAGACACTGCTGTGCAAAGGCTGACAGCTCTCTCAGACACCAAGCTGTCAGCCTGGGCTTTGTAACCAGAGACACTTTCCACAGGAGAAAACCACCTCTGTCCTCCTAACCCTTCTACACAGGCACTTCCAAGCAGGGAGGGGCAGAGCCCCAGTGTGACCCTCTGAATGCAGCGCCAGAGCTCTGGGGACGTTTGCCCCACAGCATGGCCAGGGCAGCAGCTCTCAGGCACTGGAGGTTCACAGCGACCCTTGTTGATTCGATAAGTGAGACCAGCTCCGGTTCCGTGGGAACCATCGTTACGAGCTCCCTGTTTCCAGACTGCTGCCTTCGGAGTGCAGCCGAGGAGCTCCCGAGCCTGGGGATGCAGGTCCGAGCCAGGCTGTAGCGGGCAGCAGCGAGAGGACAGGCATGCCGAGCGGCTGGGGGGAGCCCCAGCATCTATATGACGAGGCTGGATGCGGCCCCTCTCAACTCAAACTCACTGGGAAGGCGACTCTTCCACGGCAGCTGAAACACAAAGGGCAAGAACGAAGAATAAGCCGTAAGCCGCCATCTCGATGAAGCTACATGGAGCAGTGCCCTGCCCCACACAGGCCAGATACCCAACAGATGGGCACCGCAATCCCTGTCCCGCTACCCCAGGAAGCCACTGTGAGGCCTCAGTAGTGGCACAAGCAGGAGGCAGGAGGAAATACAGTCTCTTAAGGCTTGCGCCCTCCTCCTCTTCTCCAGCACACCTGGCTTCTCCCAGTTATTCCCGTGTTTGCAGTGGGATTGAGAGAAGGGTGCAGCAGCGGGCTCACGTTAAAGTGGGCAGAAGCCCAAGCCAGTCAAAAACAGTGTTGGCCACATGGGAGGGAAACCGCAGAGCGGTGCAGAACTGCCGCCCCAAAGGTGGAACGCTGCTCGCCTGTGCCAGCACCCTCTCTGGGCCAGATCACAGCTAGAGCTGACAGCAGCAATGACATCACACGTGTCACTGGTTCTCGTGTTCTCTCTGGAGAGGTTTCCAGGCAGACTGAGCTGCATGAAAGCCCAAAGTCAGATCTCAGCTTTTTACAGAGCCCTCGATGCTTTTTGCACCCTGGTTACTGAGGGATGCTGGAGCAGGCGAGGCTGCTGCCCTGACACCGCTGCTGCTGAGTTTGTATTTCCAGTACTGAGACAGGCGGGTCGAGGCTTTGGACCGGGCAGTGCAGACGGACAGCAGTGGGGCTGCATGCTCAGTTCCTGCTCTTACGGTGCTGCAGGTGGGAGTCCCCAAACCAGCTGCCACAGAGTGCAGGGCAACTGCAGCAGCGGAAGGGGAGAGCAGCCTGCAGCCTTCCTGCAGAGGCAAAACCCTTTTACTCCCATGACAAATGCTCTACTTGTTCCCGAGCCCAGGGACTCGGCCGTTCCCTGTCCCCTTCACGTGGCAGCAGGCATCACGTGAAAGCTCGGCACTCGCAGGGGAGGAATGAGAGCCATGGCCAATTCCGCTGCGCTGGGGCAGTCAGCTGGGCCTCCTCCCCTCCAGGGTGTAATTAGCTTCCTTGAAGTGGGCTGAGACTGGAATCCATCAGCCCAGCGCTGAGGCCATAATCAGCCCAGCAGAGGAGGAAGAAAGGCCCCTCCAGCAGTCTGGGCCAGGCTCCCATCGTACATCCAGGCAACGGAAGGGCAGGTCACACCATGGGCACGTTTTAACCGTGCAATGATGCTGCCTTTGGCCCGAGCAGAGAAGAACCACAAAACCATCGCTATCTTTTCCAAACCACAATGGAAAGCCAGCAGCCAAAATGACGCCTCAAATCTCAGCTTCTATTTCAGCAGCATCAATTAGAGAGCTGCTCTTTTTGGATACTCGGTGGACCGCCAGCACACCAGCTCCCCACCGGCCACAGCTTGGCCAGCCCACCTGTCTGGGAGTGCACGAGACTGCTTCTGCTGTCCCTTTGCTCCCCTAGCCCTAGCCTAGCGGAAGCGTCACACCGCTGCACAGCAGAAGGGGAATTTTTATGGGCTTCAAGTTATTTCTATTCATCTCCAGCTCTAGAGGGACTAGAATAACACAGAGCTTACGTGCCAGGGTTACTCGGTACAGCTCCGGTCACAAGGCGTTGTGTCTGGCTGGACCTTCATGGCAGGAATCACAGTAACGAAGCTTCTACTCACGCTTTACTGCCAGCAGCGTGTTCCCGTGGCAGCAGGCTACGGAGGTCACCAGGTACGGATGCGTCTCCTCCAGCTGCACCGGCCTCGGCACTCCCGTTTCCTCGTCCTTCCTGCCCAGGCGTCCCCTGGCTCCTTTCCCCCATGTGCACACCTCGCCGTCTGCAGAGGGATATATACACCTTGCTGCACACAGAGCTCACCAGCAAACAGGCCTCCCATCTCCCCAGTACTGCCCTGGGGTATCTCCAAGGCCTGCCTTGGCCACAGCAGGGACTGCAGGCAAGAAAGCCAGGGCCTGCTGCAGCCCAGGACACAGGGGCTTCAGCCTCACCTGCTCCGATGGCCACAGTGAAGGCATCCCCACAAGCCACCACGGTGACCTTCATTGCCTGGAGCCCCACAACCAGGTGGGGTACGCGGCTGTTGCGGGAGGAGTTGGTGCCCAGCTGCCCGTGCTGGTTGCTCCCAAAGGTGTAACACTGGCCAGAAGCTGACAACAGAGATGAGAGAAACAACTGGGTGTCACCCAAGGATGCACTGAAGCCCCTGAAGCTCTTTGCTCTCTACCATGCTGAACATCCTGCTCCACAGAGTTCCAGCATCGGGAGCAGGGTGCCTCCCGAGCCTCTCTGAGGCCTCTGCCCATGGGAAGACAGAGAAAATGCAGGTTCCCCCTCAGGGATTTGGGCACACACCCCTCACCTGTGACTGCAGCTGAGTGCGCTGTACCGATGTCAGCACACACAATCGGCTCTTGGTTCAAGGGGGCCGACTGGGCACACATGAACATGGTGGCCTCTTCCACCTGGTCCTCTGGGGAAGGCTCCTCTGCTGAGCTGATCCGATCTAGGCCCAGTTTGTTACACCTGTGCGGGAAAAAGCACAGTTCAGAGCCGGCCGAATGCAGCCAGGCGCAGACAACCCGGAGACAAATCTTGCCCTAGCAGAACTGCACCACCAGCAGCGTGATGCTGGGGAGTAGGATCACACAGAGATGTCTTCTAGAGCCCCTTGCTCCCTCTTCCTGGGCTGGACACAAATGGACAGGCCCAGGAGGCTGTAGGCAAGCTTTGGAGCACAGACCCTTGCCCCTCTTACCTGTTGCTCCCACAAGCAAGAACCTGGTTCTTCACTGTGAGGACCATGGAGGAATCAATGCCGCAGATGACCCTCTGGGCCTCATGCTCCGGCGGGACTGTGACCTGCTGGGGGGAGTTGTGGCACTCCAGGGTACCCAGCCCAAGGCGACCTGGCAGGAGAAACAGAGCAGGGCACGGCTGATGGCAACACACAACCCGAGCACAGCCCCGTGAACAATAGCCTGCACATAGCTGCTGCAAGGGCCCAGCCTGGGACCTATTGCCAGAGAAGGCAGTGAAACCCAAAGCGCGGAGGCCCTGGTATGCAGTGAAGCAGCTGCAAGTCTTCCACACCCACCTAGCCTGGCACATCTGGAGAGGACTGCAGGCAAGCAGGGCCAGCGAGGGGAGTAGGAACAGGCAATGGAAAGCACAAGCCCTGTTTTGCAAAGCAGACATCTCTTACCATTATCCCCCCTGCCCCAGGCAAACACTTCCCGTTCGTTGGAAACCGCTAGGACGTGAGACGCACCACAGGCCACCTGCACCATCTCGTAGCCCAGCAGGGCCTCCACGATCTTGGGCTGGCAGGGGAAGAGCAGCAGCCGTCAGCCGAGACCTCCCAGCCTGCCCGGCTGCTCCCGTCCCTCCCACCCGTCCCCCCCAGCCTCAACACAGTGCTGGCAGCATCCCAGTTTTCATCCAACACAAACACCAGAGAATTTTTTTGTTCCAAACACTCTTCAAAGGGTTTAGAAACTACGTGCACACAGCACAGAAGATAATGCAAACATCTCTGGGGCGGAAGAAAGCAGCCAGCACAACGGTTTGGAGAGGGAATAGGTTCAGCTGAAGGGTTGGGATTCGCCCCCCTGCCCATGTGGGGAGTGCCAGGGGCTGTTAACGCACGCTCTGAGCAGGCAGGGGCTTGGTGCAGGATGCGTTGGCTGAAAGGCTCTTGTGCAGAGGAGCTGTGAGCTATCAGCTACATATTCGTTAAGGTGTGGAAAGACCAGGATCTCTGCATTTCACCCAGCCCCTGCTGTGACCTGCTGTTAGATCTGACACCTCGCCACAGCAAGCCTCATTCTCATTATCTTCTTCAAGTGAAAAGCACCATTTGTTGGGATCTGGCTGCTGCTCCCAACTGGTCTCCCCTCCCCAGCAATAAGCACGGAGCAGCTCAGCTCTGGACGGAGCAAGAACAAACGAGCCAGCTGACCACAGTGACAAATGGCACCAGTCCCCGGGCTCGGCTGGAAGCCATCGGCTGCTGTCGCATCCGAGGGCAGGCAAGGAAGAAACTGGAAGGGAGCGACGGGCCCTCAGCCCTAGTGTTCCGAGCCAATCGGAAACACACAGCTCTTCTTTAAATACTGGCTCTTTTGAAAAATAACTTTTCTCAGTGAACCCTGGCAGCTGCAGGCCAAGAGTGAAGCAGGCAGGTGTGTGATTGGAGGCAGCCTCCAAGCTGGGAGCCTGCCAACAGCAACCACAAGGCAGCTCTTGACTTCCCCCACGCTCAAAGGGATCATTGTGTAGGGGGGGAGAGAGAAAGAGAGAGGCAGGTTGGGTCTTTTAAAACCCACAGTGAAAGGGAGAGGAGGGGGGAAGGGGTCGGATGCCAGAGCATGCCTGGGATGCACATCCCTGGAGCTGGGATGAGCCCTCTCACGTGGCACAGAGGGCACGATCCTCTACCCTGGGGGGGCAGCACACCCAGCACCCTCACGACAAACCTGGCTTACGTCCGTGAAGTTTCCATGCCCCAAACAGCCATTGCTGCCGCTGCCGAAAGTCATGATTATCCCCCTGTCTGGTAAAGCAGAAAGAAGTCGTGTTACTGGCACACATGAGGCCCTGCAAGGCACACACAGCCCGTGGAGCTGGCCGTGGCTCCCAGGACAGCGGCTCTGCTTGGACCCACTCTGACTCATAATTTGCTGTGGGGGCCAGAAGCCTTCAGCGAGCTGCCAGAGAGCAGCAGCCTCGATGTGCTGCGACAACTCGCCAAACAAACAGCAGATGATAGGAGAGCGCTGAGATAACATTATTGCAGCTGTGTACGCAGGAGCTGTTAACTCCACGGTCTGTCAAGGTGTTAAAATACACAGAGACGCTCACTGAGCAGCCACCCAGCAGAGGGGTGGCAGGAAACGCCATGGAGAGGTAGGACAAACCCATGCCTACGAAGTTTGCCAGTTGCATATCTGTTGTTTGCTGCCCTGATCCCCAGCAGAAGTGCAAACAGGGCTCCCAGAGGACCATTGGGAGGGCTTTGCTCCACACACATGGCCTCGGGCTGGTGTGGGTGCTCCCCTCCCAGCCAGAATGCCTCCTGGCCCACTCTAAGGGGGCTTCAGACCCTGCTTTCCTGCGGCTGAGGGCAACCGGCCCTGCAGGAGCTCACATTGACTTCTCACTGCAACGCCAGTCACTGCTGGTCACTGCTTGTGTCTGCGTCACACTCACAAAGTAGGTGACAGAGAAAGGCTGAACTTCCCAGACACTCCTCACACTGCAGTCCCCACTGTACAGGCCAGTTCTGGCTTCAGGTGTCACCACTGCAGCCAGGCCAACAAATCTGTGGCTCTCCCCACAACAGACAGACCTTTGGGACCAAGTTGACCAGTGTGGCATCATAGGAGGACCGAGCCTGCCATTTCTGACTCCCACCTGATGTCACACAAGAGGCCACAGAGGCCTTTGTGTCACCCCAGCCCAGTGCATCTCCTGAGTTCCTCTCTGAGCAGGCTCCCCGGGCAGTCACGCTGCATTTGCAAGCCATCTGCCATGCAGAGAGGTCTGGGACTCAGCCAGGCGAAGGCAGGAGGCAGCAGCTCACCTGTGAGGCAGGCTGTGAAGAGATCACCGCAGGACACGTGTTTGATGGTCACGCCAGACTGGCCCTCCAGAAAGCGGGACACAAACTGAGGCTGGAGCTGCTCAGTGGCTCCTGGGAGAGAAGGGCCTCCCGCAGCACCCATCGGGGGAGCCTGGCGGAGACAAGCCATGTCAGCTGCTGCACCTCTGTGCAGCAAGAGCTGGGTTGGAGAACTCAGAAGACCCCCTTCCCACAGGCTTAGCAGTGTTACCCGCACCCTGGACAGGACAGTGGTCCTAGAGGGACGCAGTGCCAGGGCCTATGCATTGAGCAGAAAGGTCTCCTCAGAAATCACACATCCGAGGCTTCCACAGCCACTGCCTGCCCCAGGTTCCCCATCACTCACCTCCCACATGATGAGCCGCCCCGATTTGGTGACCCCGGCCTTCTGCGTCCTGCCGGCAGACACCTGCACCACTTCGGTGTTAAGCATGGGCAGGCGGAGAGGGGTGGTGATCCCACTCCCCCAGGTGTAGATGGATGACAGTGGAGGAGGGATTCCTGTCCTGGCTGAACCACCTCGAACACCTATGGGTCAAAGAGAAATCATCAACTTAGATCCCTGACTCTTCTCCCACAAGAAAAGAAACGACACCAGCCAGTCTGGGTGCCAGCAGAGCTGCCTGCCAGCTAGCAGGGCCAGACCAGCGCCAGTCCAAGGCTGGCAAGGGGCTGCTGGGATGCTCCCAGCCAGGGCTGAGAGAAACACATGGGAACAGCTCCTTGTATTTTATCCGAGAACTGAGGGAAGAGACACCACGACAGCTCTAGCTAATTGTTACCAGTGCCAGCTGCATTGCGCTGCACCGAGACATCCCCCCTCAGCACCCCTGGCTGGTTCCCAGCCTTTGCTGGGAACAGCAGAAACTTGATTCAAGGGTTCAAAACCTAGAAGAGGCAGCTGGAGAAAGAGCGCTGCTTGGTCCCCAGAGCCAAGGTGCCCATGGGCTCCTCCAGGCCTCAGGGAAGGGGATGTCTCTTAATTTTCTCTCTGCAGAAGCTCAAGTGCCTCTCTGACCCTCTATCATCCAAAGGAAAGGGTCCTTCCAAATCAAGCTGTGTTGAACACACTGTGCCAGGACTCACCTCTTGGCCTGGCACTGCTCACTCGTCCCCCCGTCCGGCTGTGAGTTACTGTCGGCACCGGAGCCAAGGGTTTTTCAGGCCTGCCAAACCAAAAATCCAGTCCTTAATGTCAGCTCGGCCCCAGAGGTCCTGCAGAGCCCTGGATCACAGAAGGTCTGGACAGAGCTACAGCATAAGCCATGGCTGAATAGCTCACAGAATTGCCACAGTAGGTGCTTTACACCACCTGAGAGAGGGGAGTTGGCATCAGTTTGCTTCCCCCTGAGCACACAACTCTCTATTCACTGTTACTGCGATGACAAGCCTGCACCTGCCATGGCCCCAAGCCACTGGGCCAGGCTTGGCCTGCAGCAGCTGCATGTTGGGTAACACAGGGGAGCTGCATGGGGACAACACTCTCTTTGGAGCTCGTAACAGAGACAGTGAGCTGGTCACACATGTTTTGGGCTGTGGCAGCCCCTCCCAAGGGACACTAAGGTGGCAGTATCACTTGCCTTCTCATTTTGACACTGCCCACATCAGTGTAGAGGTTCAGAAGGGGCCGAATGCAGATGGCCTGGGCCATGATCTCATTCAGCTGGGGCCGCTTGGAAGGATCCAGGTTCAGCATGCTAAGGATGAGCTGGCGCAGGTCAGGGCTGTATCGATCCGATATTGGGGCAAACGTCCCGCTCATGATCTTCAATACTAAGGCAGGAAGATTCTGGAGAGAAAACAAGAGAGAGACATGCAGTGGCTGGGCGGTCAGAGGTGAGACCAAGCAGCAAGAAGTTCTCAGCACTGCCCTCTGCCTTCACACCTCCAGGCTCAGTGACAAGAGTGATCCAAGCATAGATTTTCACCTCTGTACGAGGCCACAGCTCCCTGTGCTACATGTAAATCATACCCCTCTTACCGCAGCTTCAAAAGCCCTCTTGAGGCTGGCGAGTTCATACAGCACACAGCCCAAAGCCCAGATATCACTCTTCTGGTTGTAAGGCTTCCCTTCACAGAGCTCTGGGGAGATGTAGCACGGAGTTCCCACAACCTAGAAGAGACAAAGGATTTTACCATGATGCTGTGAAACTGGGGCAGCGAGGTGGAAAGAGAAAGGCTCAGTTTAGAGCCCAGTGTGCTGGCTGGCTAGAGCACCACGAGGCAAAGCTGAGTGAAGCGGGGCTTTTGTTCCCTGGTGTCAACATCTGCCTGACAATCTCAGTAAAAAACACGAGCATTTGCCTTTCCGGTGACTTCCCTTGCACATACACAGATTACCTCCAGTTTTGCTCCTATCCACTTAAGAGAATCAGAGCCCAGAGCAATGAGCGTGATATAAACGTCTAGTCAGATTAGACCAGGTGGGGAATGATACTCAAGTCTCAAGCAGAGAGAGGAGATTAAGACAAAGCAGGGTGGCGGGGCACAGGCAGGAATTCAGTTGCCAAATATGTGTCAGACAAGCCTGCAAACACCACACCTCCCACTGTGACAGTGGGAGGAACCCTGTCTACCCTCACCCAGACACCCCATCCTCTCCCAGGCTTGGGCAGGCAGGTCTTTCTTACCTTTCTGCAGCCCGCAGAACTGCAGCAAACTTGGGCATGAAGATATCAGCCTATGTAAACTCCAAGGAGCAAAGCAGCATTGTGGCACATGGATGTGGCCTACTGCAAGTATGCTACATCCAACCTCGCTGCCTACAGCAGCTTCCAAGAGACTATCGTGAGCCAAGTCCAGAGTTTCTAGCCTGCTGCCATGGTGGTAAGTAGTTCCCCTGCAAAGCCAGGCCACTCACCGTGTAGGCTTTACTCTTGCTGCTCAAGATTTTGGAGATGCCAAAGTCGCCAATCTTGACAATCATGCGATGTTTGTCCAAGAGGATGTTCTGAGTCTTCAGGTCACGGTGCAGGATCTGCTTGGTGTGCACGTGGTGGAGAGCCAGGAGGATCTGCACAAAGAAGTGCAGGATGGTATCCTCATCCAGCAAGGAGTTACAGCGCTTATGAATAAACTCCGCTAGCGTGCCCCCTGCAAAGAACAACAAAGGGCTATCGGCAAGGGCTGCACAGGGCAGCGCAAACCCAGCCTAAAAGCCAAGGGGATTTAGCCACGGCATCTTAACAAGTCAAGCGCATGGGAAAAAGCACATCCTGGTGGGACACGCAGCATGTCCTCCAGTGCTCCGGAGACCATGCGGAGAACAATGGCAGCACAGTTGGTGGGATGAAGAAACAGCGAGAGAAAAATTACTGTTGACATATTGTCAAAAGCAGCAGGAAAAGAAACGCTAAAATTACAGCTCTTGGAGGAGGACATAAACCTTGATGGCAGAACAAGATAAGCCTGTTCTGCAAAGGAGAATTCTTGCAGTCCAAGAGGCCACGTGGCACGGAGAGGCCCCTGTCGAGAAGGGAAGGTCCAGATTCAGGGCTCACATACAACTTTAACAAACCCTCATGCAAATGTTGATTTAATCTTAAACTCCACAGCAAATCTCATTAGAAATCACACCTTTCCACACAGAGGTGTGGGACCAACAGCGTGGCCGAGAGCTGACACAGGGAAACATATGTGAAACCTAAGCCAAGGGCAGATGGTAGCACACTTATCAGCAACAGAGGTGTTAGAAATCTCTTTGTTTTGGATACGACTAGCAGCCGTAAGGCATAGAATCACAGAATCACAGAATGGTTGAGGTTGGAAGGGACCTCGGGAGGTCACCCGGTCCAATCCCCTGCTCAAGCAGGGCCACCGACAGCTGGTTGCCCAGGACCACGACCTGTCTTTTGAAATATCTCCAAGGATGGTGACTCCACAACCTCTCTGAGCAACCTGTGCCAGCGCTCAGTCACTTGGCTCACGGTCAACTTGGTGTCCACCAGGACCCCCAGATCCTTTTCTGCAGGAAGGAATGTCTGTTCAAGAGAGAGGCGTTTGGACTCTTTGGGGGTCCAAAGCACAGGATTTTTACAAGGAGCAGAACACGGGGCCATGCCAGCTCAACCCAAGGAGAGCTGAAGGCTTGGCATCCCCTGGACCTGTGAAGGAACCAGCCGCGGGCGCTGGGGGAGATCAGGGCCCACCTGGGGCGTACTCCATGGCGATCATGAGCGCCTTGTCCTCCAAGAAGTTCTCGTAGTACTCGATGACGTTGGGGTGGCTGAGCAGCTTGAGGACCTGGCACTCGTTCTGCGCCGCCAGCCGCTCGTCCTTGCTCATCTGCTCCACCGGGATCTGCTTCAGGATCACCAGCTTCTGGTCGGCCTTGCGCAGGCAGAGGTGCACGATGCTGCGGGGACGGGGACAGGGCCTCAGCGTGGGGTGGCGGGGGGGGGGGGGGGGGGGGGGGGGGGACGGGACGATGGGGACAGGGCCTGGCCACCACCCTGGGGTGACACATGGCCCCTGCCCCCCCGTTGCCATGGTAACAGGGCCTGCAATCCCCCTCCCCGGGGTGTCACACACCGTGTCACCCTATCGCCATGGCAACAGCCAAGGCCCGGACCCCCTCCTCCCCCC
>NW_010972831.1:4062104-4063611 GCF_000737465.1 Haliaeetus leucocephalus | reverse complement strand
CGCCCCCTGGGCACCCCCCAGGCCCGCCCCCCCCCCCCCCCCCCCCCCAAGGGTGCCACACGCCGGCTGACCCCCCGCGTTGCCATGGCGACAGGGCCCGTGCGCCTCGTTGCCATGGTAACGCGGCCTCCCACTCCACCCCGCGGTGCCATACGCCCGGCGCTCTCCCCACAAGCCTTGCCACGCTAAAAAGGCCTGGAGACACCCCCCCAGACTCCCGGTGCCCCCCCTCCTGCGCCCCCGGGGCCGCCCTCACCCGAAGGCCCCTCTCCCCACCACCCGGATCCGTTCGTATTTCTCCATCACTGCCCCGGCCCGGCCCGGGCTCCTCCCGTCTCCATGGAGACACTTCCGGGTGTCGCTACGGCGGCCGCGGGAGGACGAAAGACCTCAGGCCGCGCCCCTTCCACCACCACGCGTGTAGGGCCTTGCGGAGGGGCCGGCAGAGGGTAAGACCACCCCAAGGGCAGCACCCTGGGAGAGGGCTTTGGGGTGCCCCAAGCCTGCCGCCCCCCAGCTGGGGGGTGCCAGCAGGACCCCCCCACCCGCACCCCCAGAGAGCGGCGGTGCCCACAGCAGCCTCCTGCTCCACAGCCCCGAGTCCGGGGCGTGGGAGTGGGCTGTGCTGCTGTAGGACCAGGGACAAAGGGGCCCAGGTCCCCTCCCTGTCCCCCCAAACCCGCTTTAGACCCCCCAGGACCACCAGCACCCCTGGGGCCGGCCGTGGTGGCACCTAGAGCACGGAAAAGGGGGGGGGGGGTGTCCTGCCCCGCACCCAGGGGTGACTGCCCCTGTCCTGGAGCGGGGACAGGGACAGCGGTGGCACTGCCACCCCCACGCCACGCCACGCCACGGGGCCATGCTGCCATCTAGCGACACCGAGCAGAGCCCGGAGTGGGGGGGTGGGGGTGGTGTCAGCCCCCCCCTGTGCCTGCCAGCGCCCAGTGTCCTGCACCGGGGCGGGGGGAGCCCACGGGGCAGGACCCCCACGCAGGAACCAGCACCCAGCCGTGTCTTGGTGCCCACAGAGCCGGCCTCGCCCTGCTGCCATCCTGATAGTAGGGGGCAACCCCCCCCCGCCATGTCTTCGTGGGGGCTGCGTGGGGGTGCTCGCTGACGCACACCCAGCCAGTTTGGTGATTATTTTTCCACGGCACCGTGGGTTTCCCGGACGGCCACGCCATCCATGCCCGGGGACACGCACACGGTGGCCTTGACACCACGCCAGCTGTGCAGTACTGGGACAGATGTGCAGGACCCAGCGTAGAGGTGCAACGCCTGCCACGGACGTGCCGCGCCCACCTTCCTCTGCTGCCCAGTGCGGACGTGCAGCGCCCTGCACCTGTGCGATACCCGACACCCACGCGTGTTAACGCCTCGCCCGCTCGCGTGCGGCACCTCCCGCGCACAACAAGCGGCGCTCAGCGGGAATACGCGCGGGAATACGCGCTCAGCGGGACCGCGCGCAGCGCCCCGTGCACGCCTGGCCGCGGGACGCGCCCCGCCA
>NW_010972831.1:4052919-4062094 GCF_000737465.1 Haliaeetus leucocephalus | reverse complement strand
CACGGTGCACACCCTGAGAACCGGAATCGGGGCTCCGGGACCCCGCGGGAGGACGAACCCGGGCGCTGCCCCCCCGAGGGAGGAGGCACGAGGCGGGATGCTCGGGGTCCCCGTGTCTCCCGTCCCAGCGCCCTGGCTGACCCCCGTCCTCCTCTCCTCTCTTCTAGCCTCTGGCATTCCCCGGAGCTGCTCTCCGACATCCAGGACGGCTACAGCGTCTCAGGGCACCTGCTGGTCTGCTTCTCCTCGGGTAAGGAGCCAGGCAGGGCGATGGCCGTGGCCATCCCACTCCCTCTTCGGCCTCGCCCGGCACGCTGGCCCGGGATGAGCCCCCGGCTCAAGGGCCGGGCGACTCTCCGTGCCGCCTGCCTTAATCACGAGCGTGGAGCCCGCAGGCTGCCAGGGCCCGGCCGTCTCCCCACGCTCAACTGGAGCGAAGGCGTTTCCAACGCCTGGAGCACAGTCACGCCACCCTCTTCCTCCTTGCTGCTCCCCCTTACCCTAGCACGTGACGGTGCACGAGCCAGACCCCCTCAATGCTCTCCTTCATCCCACAGGCTACTTCATCCATGACAGCCTTGACATCATCTTCAACCATCAGTCCCGCTCGTCTTGGGAGTACCTGGTGCACCACGCCATGGTGAGTACGGCCCCGGGGAGGCAAGGGGCCAGCATGGGGGGGCTACCACGCACCCCAGGGCTCAGCCCATGCAGGTTTCGTGTGCTACGGCGGGGCAAGCCGGAGCCCTTCCCTCCACCTCGCCCTGGCCGCCAGGTAGGCTGCGTATCAACAAGGCAAGGGTGCCCGGCAGGGCAGGACGCCTGCCAGCGTCGGCTCCGAGCGCCGGGAGCCAGACAGGCTGCCGCGCCAGGCAAGGGAAGAGCTGGAGGCTGGTCCCAGCTCCCCAGCGCAGGGAGGTGTAACTGGTCCCGGGGGAACTGGCTCTCCAGACTGGTTTTCTCTTGGCTCAGGTGCCTGGGGGGCTGCTGGGATCTCTGGGTGGTGGGGGAGCAGCCCTGTGTATGCCCAAACCTTGGTGGGGAGGACTTGCCTCCCCCAGGGTGAGGAAGGCTGACCCTGCCGTGTTCCCCCCCTCCCACTCCCAGGCCATCTCTGCCTTCGTCTCGCTCATCATCACGGGCCGCTTCCTGGTGGCGGCAATGCTGCTGCTGCTGGTGGAGGTGAGCAACATCTTCCTCACCGTCCGCATGCTGCTGAAGATGAGCAACGTGCCTTCCCCGGCGCTCTACGAGGCCAACAAGTACATCAACCTGGTGATGTACTTCGCCTTCCGCCTGGCGCCCCAGGCTTACCTCACCTGGTACTTCCTCCGCTACGTGGAGGTGCAGGGCCAGGGTGCCTTCCTCACCGCCAACCTCCTGCTGCTCGACGCCATGATCCTCATGTACTTCTCCCGCCTCCTCCGCTCTGATTTTTTCCCCTCCCTGCACAAGGGCTCTGTGAGGAGAGACGTGGATGGTGAGAAGTTTCTGATAGACTGAGACATGTGTGCTGAGGAGGACCCGGGCTCCAGCTCCTGGAGGTCTTGGCCTCTCCAAACCTGCTCTGATGTGCCTTAGGGCTCGCTCCCTGGCCCCGGGCCCTGCCTTCACCTGCTCTGCTGCCTAAAAGCGCTTCCCTGCTGGACCAGCCCGACAGCCTCACCCAGCCATAGGGACGCTGCCGAAGCCAGGGGCACGGCTGATGGAGAAGCAGCCCAAGCCGGCTTCTGTGCAGGCAGCTGGAGGGCCAGGGGTGGCTGCGTTTAGGAGCTGATGGCCTGAGAGGGTTGCGAGGGAAGGGACGAGTCCCTCCCGTGGTGATGTTGGGTGTTATGTGCATTAAAATCGGTCTGTTTACTGCTGCCGCAGCACGTCTGGGCTGGATTTTTCTGTGGGGCAGAGCGGGGTCAGGGAGAGGATGGCAGGGACAGGGCCATGGGAAAGGATGTGGTCCTGTTCCCAGCAGAGGGCTGGTGGTCCTCAGGAAGGGAGAGGGCATATTTCTGCCGCTCGCTTTGTTCTAGGGACCCTCCAGGGATGCACTCAAGCCTGCTGGGTCCTACCAGCCCAGCTGCACCGTGCTGAGCCTGAAATTGCAAGGCCCCATCCCTCCCACGGATGGGTCCCTCCCCTCCTTCTTATTCATCTGCTCTTCCAGAGACCCAGGGCTGTGCAGGGAGCAGGGGAAGGAAGCCAGGAGAGGTACCAAGCCCTTGCTGCAGTCCCTGACCTGCCTGTCTCCAGCCCAGGCTGAGGAGCCTGGCTGGGCTGCATGACTCACCCTGCAGCCACGTGAAGTGGAGCTGGCATGGAAAAGCCCTCTGAGGCCATGGGCTCTTCCTGGAAGACTGCTGTATAGTTGCATCCCCCCTGGAGCGGTCCTCACCAGCACAGCGCAGCTCCAGCCCCCTGCAAGCGCAGGTCCTTTCCTGCAGCAGCAGGACCAGGCTGCTTCCAGCAGCCCCCCCCCAGAGCGGTGGGAGGAGAAAGGGGGTTCAGCTGTCCAGGGGAGCAGGGCCAGAACCGGCCCAGCCGGTCCCGTGGAGTACCAAAGCACTGGGAAGGCAAATCCTGCTGACGTGACAGCACCGGACTGGCAGAAGCAGTGGGGCTTAGAGGGACTCCTGCCCAGCCCCTGCTCCAGGGCAGGATCCGTCCTACCAACCCCACCACCACCCCAGCTCAGGCAGAGACAGGTGCTGCAGTTGAAATAAGCTGGTGATTAAATGGAAGCAGTGGGGGATCACCTTCCCTCCAGAGAGCCGGGAAACACCCCACAGGGCCGGGATCTTTCCGGAGCTCCCCGGCATGCACTGATGCAGCAGCAGGGGGTACATGCTGGGAATAGCCTAGCAGCCAGAGTGGAGGAGATGTGATACTTGGGATGCTGTGTGGGCAGGGACCTACACCAGCTTCAAACCCGCCACCTCACCCCCTCCTTGCTCAAAGCAGAGCTCAGCAGCCCCACGCCAAGCTGCGAGGAGCCCCGGCAGAGCACAGCCTTACCCTCAGCAGCACATCCCAACAGCTTTGCATCTTCCGAATTGCAGCTTAAGCCCTGTGGCCTCTGTGCACTGACTCCATCTGCAAATACCCCACGCAATCAAGCCCAAATCTTAGTTTCCCCTCACCCTGATCACTTCACCTTCCCCCTTGTCTCTCTGCACGGAGCAGACACAGTTCTGCCCCAGCAGGTCACAGGCTCAGGCAGACCAGCCCATGCTCTCACCACTCTTACAGCAGCATCAAAGGGCCAGGCATGACAAAGCTTCCCAAAACAGGGAGCCCAGCACCCCGTTCCCCTCCTGGCTTCCAGCTGGAGCATCTCCCAGCAGCGCAGCACTGGCCAGGCTGGGGCAGCTGTGGGTCAGGCCAGCTGCCAGCCCAGAGCGAGAGGCAAGTGCGGGGAAGCGAAGTGCCAGACAGCAGCAGCCACCAGGCTAAGTTGAGGCAGGGTCAGGGCAGACTGCAAGTCATGCTGATGTGAAATCCCTCCCCAGTCTCCATGCTGCAGCACATACCCGCTCCTCACCCCAGCAGCGATACCGGCTTTGCTACAAGAGGGGCACTTCTTTCCCCCCTGATCTTTCTTGGGGTGACTACAGCTAAGAAGGCAGCACAAAGCTCAGGCAGACCCCCGGAGCCCCTGCTGCTGCTTGTCCCCTCCCCAAGCTGCACCCAGGCCACGGGCAGGAGGTTGGGTTGGTGCCCTCAACCCCCCAGGCCAGCAGATCAGAGCCGACCCCAGGAGGGAGCAGGGCTGTCCCAGGTCCTCACCCCACTGTATTCCCAGCAGCGGGACTGTGTCACCAGCAAGGAAGGCTGCCTGTTGTTCAGCCTTATCTGATGCCACACAGCCTGCCAGCAGCCCTTGCTCTCCAAGTTTCAAGCCCCTGACGTGGGCTTGGGGAGGGCGAGGGGTAAGAGCCTGGGTTCTGCCTTGTGCCCAGGGTGCCAGCAGAGCCCTGCACAACACCCAAAGATCAGGAGGGACCAGCATCCAGGAAAGCAGAAGTTTCTCCAGGCAATTTTTCATCCTTTACAGCAGGGAGGGAGTATCTCTTGCCTCCCCTACCAGCTGAACATCTCACAGGGCCCAGCAAGAAGGGGGGGTGCTTCCAGGCAGCCCCCAATTCTAACCCCAGCTTTGAGAAGCCGATTGACAGCTGCCAAGGTCTGCCTGCACAAAGGCAAGCATGCAGGCTTTGCGATACCCAGAGCCACGCTCCTCGGATGGGGCAAGGGTGTGATGGCAGCTGGCCTCTCCCACACGACCACCACAGCCCCCCAGCCTCCCCAGTAGACAGATTCAGCTGCTCTGCAGGCTGCCCCAGTCCCTCCACATCGCTCTTCTATCCCAGGCAGCTTGTGGTGTACCTAGCAGATCCAGCTGCGCTTCCCCAGCACCTGGAGCTGCGAGCACGAGGTGAAGTCTCAAGCCAAGGGCTATGCAACCCAGCACAGATCTTTACCCCACAGTCCCTAAAGTAGCAATTGGGACAGCTCGCCCTTTTCGCCCACCACCATCCTTCACATATGTGCAAACCACCACCCCGGGACTCTGCCAAGCCCTGCAAGAGGCTCGAAGGAACTCTGTGTCCCACTGCCCAAGAGCTTAATTACCCAATCAATATTTGGTCACAGCTTTTACCATCTCAGTCAAGTGTAACTACATACTTAAGATCAAACAGCCCTAAAGGCTTATCTGTACTTCATCTCCATTCCCTCCTCACCCAGGGCTCCACACTCTTGCAACTCTCAAAGCACTCTGAAAAGCTGGTTTCATCCACAAATTTGAGGAAGCAAAATACTGCTGAGGCAGCAACAGCAGCTACTTTGGAAACAGCCCTGACGAGGGCCATGAACCCTGTGAGGTTACAGGCAACAGGAACAGCGTTGGGGAAACCAGGCTGCGATTCACACGCTGCAGCGTGGGGAGTAGGGATCATACCAGAAAAAAAAAAAAAACAACCACAAAGCCTCTGGTATTGGATTAGCTCGAGGGCTTCGTCAAGTGAAGCTTGCAGCATAAGCAAATAGCTGATACGCTCAGAAAATGGTGCAACACTCCACTTGTGCCAGATCTGAACCATTAAGACGTTTTTGTTGCAGTTACTACCTCCCTCCTGGGTACTCATCAGCCTGCAGTATGCTCCACAAGAAAGCTATGTAGGACACAGATCACAAACACATGCTAAGTACGTGGTGCAAGAAAATGCAAGAGGCTACCAGAGGTCTCGGGTAAATACAGAGATATTTGAGATTTGGGGGAGTGTCACTTCATGTTTACCAACAACAGAGAGGTCAGCGATCCAGAAGACCCCATCAGCAGGACAGCAAGGCTCCTCCATGCAATCCTCTCACAGAGCAGTCAGTTCTGCCCACCTAGTGCCAGGAAAGGAGGGAGGAACCCACCCCCTTTACTGAAATGAAGCCCCAAAAGTTTGCTGGGCGCTCTCTTTCACACAGGCTATGCTGTCACAAAACACAAGAGCCCCTCAGTGGTGTCACAGGGTTTATTATCCTGTCTGTACAGTCCTCAGTAGATGCAGTTTAGATGATTCCAATCTGGAAAGAAGCAAAGCATGTTAAAACAGATGTTATGGTGGCAGAAAGGCAGAGCCTCCACCACAGACATTGTTGCCATGGCTGCATCTCCCCAGGATTCCTGTCCTCCGAGGACAGGCTTCTTCCTCCCAGACCTGCCCAAGAGCCTCACACAACCGCTTTATATGTTTATTCCACAGTGACCCTTGTGCTAAGCCACGGTCCCCTACTCCAGTTTGTACCACCACTGCCTCCTGCCTACCTCAACCACCTCGAGGACTAAACTGTCTGCCACTTCCAGCGACACAGCTACCTGCACGGTAGAAACCCCTCCTTCACCCAGGCCAGCAGCACAGCAGTGCCCCTGCCATCACTTTGCCTGTTCGAATCACCTGCCAACAGTGCTGGCCAAGAACGCTGTTAAGACAAATGCTGTGTCAACCTGGAAGCTGCAGGGCAGTTTCCACATTCTCCATGCTAATACTCTGGAGCTCTTGTACTCCTGTGGAGCCCCTGCCTGGAGGAGTTGAAGAACAGCAGCAATTCTCTCTCCGTAACTTTTCCCACCTAACCTCAGGATCTTCCAGGCAGAACTGTGTTTTGCTAGACAAGGTGGTCTTGCTTCTGAACACTCAGATCCTGTCTAACTACAAGGACACTCCAGAGAAGTGTCACCGTACTTGAAGTACAAGTACCTCACCTGTATGTCAGGAAGAACAATCAGGTGGAGGAGATACAAGACAGCTAACAGGAGCTGCAAAGTTTCAAAGATTTCTCACCTTGTTGGCTACATCCAGCGCATCGTAATCTGGAGCCAGTCGGACATAAGCCTTCTTCTCCCCATCAGGCCTAGAGTGGAACAGGAGGCATCAGAATAGAGGCACAGAACTACTCCCACCTGTTCCACATTCCCACTACACCGATGTGCATCAGTGGTTCCTTTGGAAACATCACTTTACTCAGTGGTAAAGAATGTTCACATCATTTGCACAAGACTCCCTGGGTGTTAGAAGAGCTCCCTGGTGAAGCCAACCCCCTGATCTGCTAACATTGCCCGCTTTCACCAAGATGCACTTAGTCACAAGTCGCATTTCTCAAAACTTTAACACTGAAAACACTACAGAGCTTAATCCCACACCTCCTGAGAGCACCCACAACTGCTGAAACTCACATGTGTTCCCATTTTCTGCTAAAAGCCACTCCAGGCTCTTGAAGCATCTCACACTCACCAGTGACCTATTCTCCCCCTCTTCTCACCTAATCAGTGTGTTGACCTTGGCCACATCGATATCGTACAGCTTCTTGACAGCCTGTTTGATCTGGTGCTTGTTTGCCTTGACATCAACGATGAAAACCAGAGTATTGTTATCCTCTATCTTCTTCATCGCAGACTCTGTGGTCAAAGGGAACTTGATAATGGCATAATGGTCCAGCCTGCAGGAGAGAGACCCTGTGGTTAACAGAAGGCTGGCAGACACTGTCTCTGCACTTCAGGGGCTTTCTTTGGGGTGCATCAGCTACCAGAAAAGTTCTAATCACAAACTCTCAGGCTTTGGTCGCTTGAAATCATCACCTGCACCCCAAACACCACCACCCCCAGCCCTCTGACACCAAGGTGTGGCTCAGCTCCCAGGGCGGCACGCTGCCAAGGTCTCACCCTGGGACCTGCAGCAGGGCAGGGCCCAACACCCCACACGTACTTGTTTCTCCGTGGGGCACTCTTCCGGGGGTACTTGGGCTGCCGCCGCAGTCGCAGTGTCTTGGGCCTGCGGAATGTGGGCGACGTGCGGATCTTCTTCTTCTTGTGACTGTGGACCCCCTTCAGAACAGCCTTCTTGGCCTTCAGTGCCTTAGCCTTTGCCTCTGTCTTCGGAGGCACAGCTATGACAACAGCTCAGTCAGCACAGCCAGGATCTGGAGGACCAGTATATGCTCCCCTGCCTGTCCTAATGGACCATGGCTTCCCCTGTCACACAACTCAATGAACAGGACCTCTCCAAGCGGTCCACGCTCCCTCATCCAACCAAGACCAACCCCAAAAAGCCCAAGAGGGCTGAAGTTTCCCCCTCCCCGCCCCCCCCCCAACAAACCAGTCTCCCACCTCACCAACGGACAGGGCCACTCATTCCATCCCCAGCTCCCTCAACCCCCTGCAGACCCCAGGAGTCCCAGCACCGACATCGCGGCCCACCCTTTCTCAGATAACGGGGTTGCACCCGCCGGTGCAGGCCTCTCCCGCCCCCCCTCCACGTGCCCGCGGCCCAGCACCAGGCTGAAGCCCTCCACCACCCCACCACCTGCCTCAGACCGACTCCCCCCCTCCACGTACACCCGCACCCCGGAGAATGCCTCATCACGACCCCCCCTAAGCCCCCTAAGACCCCGCCGACGCCCCCAGCCCTCACCCTCCTTCTTCGCTTTGGGCGCCATCTTGGCCAGGCGGAAGCCGAAAGGGGCTTCCCGCCCCGCACCGCACGGGCTTATAGCCCCAAATCTCGCGAGATTTCGCCCCCCGCTCTCCCTTCGCCCACCCAACTCTCGCGATACTTCAGGAGCCCGCCGGGAATGGTAGTACTACCCGCTGCCTGCCTCATTCGCGCATGCGCAGGCGTGTCCCCGCCCCGCGGGGCCTCATGGGAGTTGTAGTTCTACTACGGAGTCGACTACAGCCCCCCCCCCCCGCCGCCGCCCCGACGGCGGAGAACGGGGACGAGCCCCGGTGTGGGGAGGGATTACCGGGGTCCCGTTGCCTGGGCAGCACCGCGGTGGCCCAGCCCCGGAGGAACCGGCGTCCTGGCCCCTCCCCCGCCCCGAAAGGGGCGGGGGAGGGGCCAGGACGCCGGTTCCTCCGGGGCTGGGCGTGCAGCGCCGAGCACCGCTACCGGAGCCGGGCGTTTCGCGGTAACGGGGACCCCCCCTACACACACACACCCCATTTTCCCGCGGAAGGGACCAGGACAGGGTGGGGAGGGCTTGGTCGTGGACCGGGAATGCGTCGAGGGGACAAGCTTGGGGGACACGGAGTGGGGAGGGACACGGGGACCGGTGGGACGCAGAGACGGTCGCGGAGCTGGGGTCGGGTGGGACGTGGGGACAGTCGCAGTCGGGGACCGGTGGGATACGGGGATGGGTGTGCAGTGGGATGCCACGCTTGGGATGTGGGGGACAGTTGGGGACACGGGGACAGTGGTACCCCGGTGTGCAGGGACATGGGGGCAGCTGTATCCCAGCGTGTGGGGACAAGCCACGCTTGGGGACATGGGGACAGCCGTACCCTGCGATGGCCCACTCAGGATGTGGGGATGGCTGGGACATGGGGACAGCTGGGAACACGGGGACAGCTGCACCCCAGGGTGTGGGGACAGCCCCACTCGGGGATCTTGAGGTGGCTGGGACACGGGGACAGCCAGGCTTGGGGATGTGGGGACAGGCAGGACGTGGGGACAGCCACGTCCCAGGGACGTGGAGACAATTGGGATAAGGGGACAGCCACGCTTGGGGACACAGGGACAGCCGTATTCTGGGATGCTGTGCATGAGGACGTGGGGACAGCTGGGACACAGCGACATCGCCGCTCCCTGCTCCTTCTGTCCCCAGGCCTCGCGGTGGCCCTCAGCTTGTCCCC
>NW_010972831.1:4051525-4052909 GCF_000737465.1 Haliaeetus leucocephalus | reverse complement strand
CCCCCCCGGCCACCCGGCCCACCCAGGCGGCCCCGTGGGACCATGAACGTTCTGGCTCCGGTCCGCAGGGACAGGGTCATCGCCGACCTGCCCTCGGTGAGCAGCAGCGGGGGGACACGCACTGGCCCCGGGGGTGGCCTCGCCGAGCCCCGTGGTCACACCCGTGTCCCCCTTTGTCCCCCCCAAACAGTGTTTTCGGAAGGAGGCCGCCCTGCACGCCCGCTCCGCCTTCCACCCCACGGTGGCCAGCGCCTGCCAGGAACAGCGGACGGGCACCGTGGGGTGAGTCCAGGGCGATTTGGGGTCCCCAATCCAGGGTTGGGGGGGGTGACAAGGGGCCCACGGTCCCACCAGCCCCGGGTGGGGGTCCCCGGCACAGGCGCCTCGTGGCTGCCGGCGCTGCCCGTGTGCCGAGCCCTGCGTCACGGCGCAGGAATGCGGCGCGGGGGGGGACGACATGGGGGTCCGGGTTGGGCTGTGGCTGACGGCGGGGTGGGAAAGCCGGGTTTGCAGGGTGCTGCCAGACACGGGGGGCTACGGGGCGATTCTCCCCCACCCCGTGAACCCGCCTGCCTGGGGGGCCGGCTGGGGGGAGGCAGGCAAGGAGCCCCCCATGCCGCTGAGCGGCCATGCGTCCCCCTGCCCTGCAGGTTCAAGATCTCCAAGATCATCGTGGTGGGGGACCTCTCGGTGGGAAAGACCTGCCTGATCAACCGGTAATGGGACGTCCCCCACCCCAAAGAGGGTCTGCGGGGGGGGCAGGGAGACACCACACACCCCCCCCCAAAGGGCAGCAGCACCTTGGGCTGAGCTCGACTCCAGCCGGACTCTGGTGCTGGGCACCCCCCGGGGTGGGGGGCACTGACCCCCCCCCCATGGGTGGGATTTTGGGGGACCAGGGGCTGCTGACAGCCCCCCCCCGCTCCCTCCAGCTTTTGCAAAGACACCTTCGACAAGAACTACAAGGCAACCATCGGAGTGGATTTCGAGATGGAGCGCTTTGAGGTGCTGGGGGTGCCCTTCAGCCTGCAGCTGTGAGTAGGTGCCAGCCCCCTCCCTGCGCACCCCTGTGGCCCCTCCTCACCTCCCGTACCCCCCCTCCCCAGGTGGGACACGGCCGGCCAGGAACGCTTCAAGTGCATCGCCTCCACCTACTACCGGGGAGCGCAAGGTGAGGTCCCCACCGCGTCCCACCACACCAGCTGTCCCCATCCCCATCTCACCCTTCCTTCCCCCCTCACCAGCCATCGTGATCGTCTTCGATGTCAACGACGTGGCATCCCTGGAGCACACGCGGTAGGTGACACGTGGTCAAGGGGCTGAGGGGGGACTGGGGATGAGTGTGGGGGGTGGTGGGGCTGGATGGAGAGGTGAGAGCCGGGCA
>NW_010972831.1:4049454-4051515 GCF_000737465.1 Haliaeetus leucocephalus | reverse complement strand
CCCCCGCCTGCCCGGGCACCCACGGCCGGGGCGGGCAGGAGTGCCCATGCGGCTCCTTTAGCTATGCAAACCCAGGTACTGCTCACAGTGGGAGATGCCCCCGGGCTCCCATTTGTCTTAATAAAATCTTTTTTATGCTTTTTAAGGAAGGTGTGGAGCTGGGGGGTGGGGAGAAGTTGAGGTCTGCTCCAGGGCACGGCCCCCAGGCTCCTGGGCAGGCGAGAAGATGGAGCCAGGGGAGGATGGCTACCACCGAGGAGGGGTTACCATCTTGGGTACGGTGAAAGCCAAACCGGGCAGTGGATGCCCTGGACATCCCTGCCCTGAAGAACCAGCAGCCCTGCACCCCACGGGGGGATACAGGGGTCACATGAGGTGCCAGCCCCACCGTCAGTCCCAGCCGAGCTGGTGGCGGTCGAAGCGGGGCTGCAGGTGGGGGGGGACGCAGTGGGCACACTTGTAGTGCTCCTGGATCCACCGCCCGCCCTCGCTGTCCTCGATGCAGATGGCGGCGACGCCTGCAGGGACACGGAGGGGGCTCGGCGTTGGCCACTGTGGGGTACGGGGATGGTGGTCCCTCTGCACCCATGGGTGCGCCCCTGGGGTGCCCTGCCCCCCCCTCCTACCTGCCACGATCCCCCCCAGCCGCTCCACCAGCTGGATGGCCGCTCGCATGGTGCCCCCAGTTTCAACCCACTGGTCCACAAGGAGGATGTGCAGACCTGGGAGGGGACAAAGGCTGTGGCTGAGTGCCCGGTACCCGTGCCAGCAGCCGGACCCCACGATGGGAGCACCCCACTGGCTCACCCGGCGAGATGGCGTCGGTGCGGACCTCCATCACCTTCTCTCGGCCCGAGTAGTCGGTGTAGGGCTGCGTCAGCGTCTGCACGCAGAGGTGCCCGGCTTTGCGGATGGCCAGGAAACCTTTCCGTAGTATGGCGGCGGCGGCAGCGCCTGGGGGTGGGCATGGCATTGTCAGGCCCACAGGGATGAGGGATGGGGACCCAGCGCTCACCCGCTTCTCCGCTCACCCAGGATGAAGCCCATGGCATCAATGCCGGCCACCATGTCAATGGGGTCTCCCTGGAAGGGCTGCAGCAGGTCGGCCACGCAGTCCTGCAAGCCCTGGGGAGAGAGAGCGGAGGTGCTGGGTGCCCGCAGCCCACCGTGGGCACCCGCAGCCCATATGCTGGTGCCCGTGGGCATGGCCGGGTGCCTCGGCAGCCCCGTGGAGGTGCAGCCCACCCTGGCACCCCTACGGGTGCCATCCCCCCCAGGCACTGGGTACTTGCGGGTGACAGTAGAGCCGGGAGGGGTCCAGCCACGCGTAGTTGGGACCCTTGACATTGGGGGCCATCAGCGCCAGGTACCAGCCCTTCTCCCGGGTGGCGGGGACGTGGCACAAGTCCATGCGTGGGGACCGCCGGCGCTGCAAGCACTGAGCATGAAATGGGGGTGAACCCCCCCCCCCCCCAGTCCCCACAGGGCTCCCCATGGCTCGGTGCCACCCACCCTCCCCATCCGCACCCACACGCGGGCACCCCAGGGGCCCAACGCGCCCGAATCGGCTCCGTACCTGGGTGCCGGCGGTGAGGCTGAGGCGAGCGGGACCGTCACGGGGAGCGTCACAGACAGCGACAGCTGAGCGGGGGCAGCCCCTGTGGCGCTGGGCCCCCGCCAGCACCCTCGGCCAGCTCGGCCCTGGGCTGGTGCCAGGGCGGGAGCCTTGCCCGTGGGCAAGTGATGTGCCCCCCCCCGGGCTCTGCTGTCCCAACCGGGCGGTTGCATGGTGGGCAACACCGAGGCTGGGGCATTCGCACCCCGCGTGGGTGTCCCCAGCACGGGTGACCCGGTGCCCGAGGCACCCCTTGGGTGCAAGGGTCAGCAAACCACGGTGATGCTCAGGGTGCAGCCCCACCACGGGGGCTCGGGCAGCGCGGGGCCATTCCGAGGTGGCCCACGTCCCCGTTGGGGTGTCCGGGCACCGTCTTGTCTCGCCAAGCGTTGGCTCCCACGGCCGCCCAGCGTGCCAGATCCGGGTCCGGATCGCCAAGGGGCTCC
>NW_010972831.1:4016021-4049256 GCF_000737465.1 Haliaeetus leucocephalus | reverse complement strand
CGTCGGGGGCCGCTCCGGGGCCGGGGGCCGTGCGGGGGGCCGGGACGTCACGGGGCGGGAGCCTCGGGGCCGCCTCGTTACCGGCCCCCGGCACATCACCCCACCGGCTGCCACAGCAACGGGGCCCGGCCCCACCGGGAGCGGTAACCCCTCCGGGCAGCCGCTCACGGCAGCCCGGCTCGCCGGGCCCCTCCGTGCCGTGGTAGCCCCGCGGTGACCGGCGGTGCCATGGGAGTCCCGGGGCTGCTCTGCCGCCTCCTCCTCCTCCTCCTCCTGGCAGCCGGCCCCGGAGCGGCCCCGCCGGGACGGTCCCGCGCCCGCCGAGGGCTCACCTACCCCGGGACGCTGTGGTGCGGCGCGGGCAGCAACGCTGATGCTTACGAGCAGCTGGGTAAGGGCGGCGGGGCCGCTGCTACCTTTCCCTTCCCTTCCCTTCCCTTTCCTTCCCTTCCCTTCCCCTTCCCTCCCTTCCCTTCCCATTCCATCTCTTCCCTTCCCTTCTCTTCCCATTCCATCCCTTCCCTTCCCTTTCCCTTCCCTTCCCATTCCATCTCTTCCCTTCCCATTCCCTTCCCTTCCCATTCCATCTCTTCCCTTCCCTTCCCTTCCCTTCCCTTCCCATCCCATCCCCATGCTAGTTCAGTCCCTGTCTGTCCCAGTTCAGTCCACCCCAGTGCCAGTCCAGTCCCAGTTCGCCTCTGTCCACTCCCCATCACAGAGCTGACCCATCCTGGTCCCCACACTGGTCCCGTCATTGTTCCCATCATGGTGCTGGTCCAGTTCTGATCCACCGTCTGTCCCCAGCCTGATCCCTGGTCCATCCTGCTCCCATTCTGGTCTCCATCCCACTGCTGGTCCAACCTGGTCCACTCCCAGTCCCTGTGTTGATCCCAGCCTAGTCCCTCTCTTGGTCCTGGTCCAGTCCTGGTCCCCATCCTGATCCCAGCCTAGTCCCAGTCTCATCCCCACCGTGGTGCTGGTGCAGGCCCAGTCCCCATCCCAGGGCAAGCCTTGTCCCCATCCAAGTGCCGGTCCAGTCCCAGCCCCTACCCATCCCAGCCTGATCCCAGTCCTGTCTCAGTCCGATCCAACTCTGATCCCAATCTTAGCCCAGTGCAGCCCCGATCCCAGCCCCATCTAGCCCCAGCCCACGCGTGCAGGCCCCCCCAGCCCTGCCTGCACCCCGCGCCTTCCCTCCAGGGGAACACCGGGACACGGACCGGTGCTGCCGGGACCATGACCACTGCCAGCACGTCATCCACCCCTTCACCGCCCGCTATGGGTACCGCAACCTGCGCTGGCACACCATCAGCCACTGCGACTGTGACCGCAGGTGAGCGTCCCAGCACCCGACCGTGCCCCGCAGCATCCCTACATCCTGGGAGGGGGGTCCCAGCCCCTCTGGCAGCCCCCCCCGGCTCCTCCTCACCCCAGCTCTGCCCCACGGCAGGTTGAAGGAGTGCCTGCGGCAGGTGAACGACACAGCCTCGCGGGTGGTGGGCCAGGCCTTCTTCAACGTCATCCAGGTGCCCTGCTTCGAGTTCGCCTACAAGGAGGAGTGCGTGGAGCCCTACCTCTACGTCTGGTGAGTGCTCCCCACCACGGGGACCGGCACCCCTCCCCGGCCCCGCCGGGGCTCGCCTCACCCCGCTCTCTGCAGGTGCAAGGCGTACAACACGGTGGCCATCGCGGTGCCCAAGGAGCCGGTGCTGTATGAGTTCGGCGGGGAGCTGATCGACCGGGCAGCGAGGCCTCGGGGGGTCCCTCTGAGCCCCCCGTGGAGCAGCGCGGGTGGAGGAGCTGTCCCTGTGGAGCATCACGCGCCCGCCCGCCCGCTGTCCCGCCCCAAAGCAGCCAAGAAAGAGAGGAAGGGGAAGAAGAAAGATAAAAAGAAGGGAAAAGGTCTGAAAAAGAAAGGCCTTTCCAAAAACAGGGAGCCGAGCCATCCTGCAGCCGCTGCCCCCGCTCATCCCACTGTGGGGCAGGACCCCTGGGCCCCGCTGCCAGACTTGGGGGAAGCGGCCAATGCCATCCTGAGCGATGCCCCGGCCTGGGAGGGCTTGGGCAGGGACCCAGCGCTGGCCACCCCATCCTCGGTCCCCACCACCAGCGGGAAGAAGAGGAGGAAGGAGAGAAACAGAAAGAAGAGGCTGAAAAGCAAAGCTGAGGCAGAGCCTGCATGAGAGCTGGGGCCCTGACTCCCCCCTTGCAGGTCTTGGCTGTGTAATAAAGTTGGTCACTCGAGCAGATGGTGCAGCCTCGGCCCCATCTTCATGGGGGAGAAAGGATCACACCGTGGGATCCAGGGGCGATCCCGGGGCTGGTCCTGCTTGCGGGGCTGTGGGAGGGGAAGCACCCGGAGCCGGGTGGGTAGCGAGTGGGTTTGAGCTGTTCCTCACCGCTCCCACCAGCTCATGTCATCTTCCTGGGCATTGGGGACTGCGAGTTGCTGCTCTGGCTGGGGACATAGGTCCTGTCCCCATGCTGGCACAGGGCAGAGCCCTGATTTTATCTCCCCTGCTGCAGAGGGGTTGAGCTCCAGCTCCCCAGGGTTGTATTTCTCTGGAGGACCAGTTAATGAATCACACCACCCCAGCTCTCTCCTCTGCTTAACCCGCTGCCTTTTCCCAGTGCTCCCACGCCACCACTGACTCCTTCTCCAGCCCCCAGCAATGGCAGTGATGGTTGCGCTAGGAGGAACTGGGGCCTCATCCCTCCCCAGAGGCTCCTCAAATGCCATACAAGAGCTCTTTGGAGTGGGACAATAGAAGCTTTTCCAGCCCTGGGACAAAAGCAGATGCTGCCCTGGGGAGAGGCAGGGGCAGGGCAAGCTGCCTGTGTCCCTGCCTGGCAGATGGTGATCACAGCCCGACTTGTTCCCTTTGCCCATAACTGGGCTCCTATAGTGAAGACTTTGAGGGCAGAGCCCAGAGATAAGGCATTGCCACCAACTCCAGGAATGGGCTTCCGAGTGAGAAATGCAGCTGGACACAGTGGCCCCTCTCCTACCCGGTGAGGCCGGTAGAAAGACCTTCCTGCACCAGCACCAAATTCCAGAATTGGAAAAAGCTGGAGCAACGGGAGCTGAGTGCTGTCTCCTGTTTTGCCACGACACAGACTTGGGAGATCAGGCAGCACCGAGGCCCGGAGAGCAGAGATGCCCCATGCAACCCCTACTGTTCCCGGAGGATCATGTGGTGCAATCCCAAGTCCCCAAAATAAGAAATAAGCGGACCACAAGAGCCCAGGGGGAAATACCAAGGTTGTAGCGAGGCATCGCACACTCTCGAGCACTGCTAATGGGCGCAAAGTCCTTGCGGCGACCACAGCGTCATAGCAGGAAGCACAGACATGTGGCATGCAGGCAGTTTCCCAAAAGTAGAATTTTTATTGACGGTAAGGGAAAACTAAAAACAAAGACGGCCAAAAAGGAGAGCTGACAACACACAACTAGCCCCTCCCTGTACAGGTCCGACACATCCCTGGTAAGGAGCTGCTCCCAGTCAAATTCCTGTCATACAGATTTTGATAAAATAAAAAAATAGTGTAAGGTTAGTACACCTGCAACCTACAGCAGCCATGGGCCCCGGCGCATGGTCCTCCAGCCTGGCCTGCGCAGTTGCAGGGGAGGAACACGACTGTCAGCCCCCCAATACTGCTGAGGAGATGGCAAGGAAGCCAGGACCTGCATTTCTCTGTGGAAACAGCTTTGCTTTGTCTCCCGGGTTGCTGCCATTCTTCAGGAGCATTTACATGCAAAGAAGACCTTTGTTTCTTAAGATCTGCTGTTCTTGCTCATTTCCTAGCGAGAGGAGGCTAACCAGGAGCACTTGGAAGGAACAAAGACTCTGCTTCCATAGAAAATCCCTGCTAACAAAGCAGGAGAGAGGAAAGTGTGTGCAGCAGGAACTTTCCAGTTCAGAAATGGCTCTCAGTGCTGGCAGTCGCTTTGCAACACTGCAGTGGGCTGTTTCTGACATGACCGAAGCTATCTGCGCTACCTGCCCTCCTCCCTGGCCCCCCAGTACTTCTCCCAGCCAGAGAGACGTGGGCCTCCGAGCGGTGCCCCGGATGTCAGTGTGATGTCTCTATACAACGCATTCAGAACAAAACATTATTATCAGCTCAACAGAAATCAGCTTCTCTGTGAAAGTTTCAGCACACAGAGGGCAACTCCAAGCAACAAAGGAAGAAGGAGCATCGACTTTCACCACTGAACTCTGCTTCTAAGCAAATCCACTGCTAAGAGGAGAGGGCAGGCAGGCAGCACAGGGTGCAGGCAGAAAACCTCTCAACTAGCGTTCAGTAGAAACTATTTATTCACCCCTCTTGGTTACAACTGGGCAGGGTTAAGCGGATACGGAGGAGGATGCCATGCACTCCCAGCTGCTTTGCGTTCTCCACCATAGGAGCGGCTGCTCTTGCAGCATTTTAGCCCACGTCTGTCCTGCGCTCAGGAAAGCTGCCGTTGGCTGGCGTTTTGCTTCGCAGTCTGATTAAAAAAAATAATAATCAAAACTAAATAAATATTGTTCCAAAATAAGCCAGAGGAGAGAGCAAGCCTTTGGTACGACAGCTGCGTTCCTCTCCAGCAAGACCCCAAGCCCCGGAGCTGCTGTGCTAGACCCCTACGAACACAGCTGGGGGTTGGCACAGACTCCGCAGAGCCTGTTACGCATGAAAACATGGAGCAAACAACAACAGAAGCTTTTTGAGAACTCCGGTTTGCTTGTCACAACCCCCATGACTTTGTGCTCCCAGGACAAGAAGAGGTGACAGTCAGGGTTTGGGAGAATCCAAATGAAACAGGCTCACTCCAGGCCAATGGTCTGCACTTTCAGCTACGTTTGCTTCCTAGTCTTTGCGGTGAAAGCAGACTGCTGTACATGTACAAGGACAGACTCGTTTGACCTCATAATTACTTTGCCGAGCTTCCAAAGTGGTGAACCAGGGCCTGGAACACGGAGGCCGCTGCAGCTTCCCTTCCTATGATATATTTATATATATAGTATATGTGTTTAGACCAGCCGTGCCAAGTCTATTCATTTGCTCAGGTGCATGTCACCAAGAGTCATTTCCCACCATCTCACGACGTATAAAACAGGAGTTAATGTGGCTAAGGGAAGGGAAGTTGTTTTCAACTGTTCACTCTCCCTTCCCCTTCCTAGAGAAGGGTACGGAGGTTACGGGTCAGGTCCAGCACAGCCTATCGATCCATCTCATCCAGCAGCGGCGTGGCGTCCCCAGCGATGGACATGGGCGTGCTTTCGATCATGGGGCTGGGAGATGGGCGAGGAGTCAACCTCTGCTTCTGTTTCCTCCTTTCGGCCTCCTTCTCCTGGAGCCACTGCTCGGCCATCTTTCCCCAGTCGATCGCAGCGTGACTGTTGGTCCTGAAACAACACAGGCGGAAAGTGAGACATGCTAGCGGGAGAGCTTCCCTGCCCTCCCTCCACAAGGGTCCCATGCAGGAAGGTGCAAGGTAACCCCACCATGCTGGTTCCACAAAAATCAACAAAAGCAATCAAGACGGGACACAGATGGATCCATGTACCCAGCACCAGAGACACTCACTTTGGCTGCTGCCTCTGCCTGGAGCTGGACGATGGCTGCGACTGTGTCTGGGACTGGGTGGACTGGGGTGTGGTGTTGGCCTGGAGCTGGTATTGGGGCGTTGTAATTGGCTGGCTGGGGGTAGTGTAGGAGTAACTGGGGGTCATCAGAGGGGTGGCCACCGGTTGCTGTGCTGGAGTCGTGAAGACCTGCAGAGAGCAGATACTGTTAGGGGACAGAGGACAAACCCTGCTAGGCTGTGGGGAAGAGTTCTGGTGTGCTCTGCATTGCCCTACTCGCCCAGGAGGCTGGTGCATGTCTTTGCTGCACAGTCCCAGCCCTGCTGGAGCCCCTCATGTGGGCAAGGAGGTGTTTGCAGTGACCATTGCCCAGGGAATGGGGGGCTGCAGGGCAGAAGGAGCAACACCCTGCTGAGCACAGGACATTTGTTTCCCTGAGAGGCCCTGATCGCCCACCCAACGTGGGTCAGCAGGGCCACCACAGCCTGCCTTCCTTGTTCACCCCACACAGGGTACCAGGGGAGATGCTTAAGCCAAGCAAAGGTAAGGGCTGCAAAAGACAGGCACAAGAGACACTTCGGGCAAGCTAGCAGAAATGACGTCCTGCAGCAGGCATGAAGAACAGATGAATTCCTCCCCTGTGGGCTGCAGAGAAGGCACAGCAGCTCCCGAGATGGCTTCTTCCCCCATCCAAAGCTGGCTGGCTCACTATTTGTCCAGTGCAGCGCTTAGACTCTTTGCCTCCAAGTGTTCACCTCCCTTTTCCTTCAGATTGTCTTGATGATTAATACATTGGGTTATCCACAGTCCCTGCCTATCCCCAGCTCAGCATTTACTGTGCCAAACTCTGTGAAAGCCTCCCAAGGTGGTCTAAAAGAGGATCACTCCTCCCTGCAAGCCTTGTCTTGCAGCACCTCTTCATTAGGTCTTTCTAACAGCTGGGTGTGGTTTTTGTATCCAGGCACCTCAGTCCCTCTGCAGCTAGATTTAGCCTCCGTGTCAGCTGGTGAACTGGCAGTGCGGACTGGGAAGAGATAGGCACCAGCACACGAGGAAAGGCTTCAGTGTGAGCCAAAACTGTCCAATTCCATCTTATTCCCTGCAAAGCCTCTGGGTGTTCGGTCAGGCTGAGGTGTTCGCCTGCTGGTGCAGCTCAGAGATTAGCACGCTGAGCTGAAAAGCCCTGCAAACTCAGCGCATAGTTTCACAGCTAATCTCTTCCACTGGCAGCTCACGTTGCCAATTCAGGGGCACAATCAGAAGGCTGTGTGCCCTCACCGCTGGATCCCGCCTCTCCACCCTGCCACATTCCTTGGGGGCCAGACCAATTTGCTACTTGCTTCAACTCTCCCCAGAGCAGGGCTGTATTACATGCCCCATTTCCTCAGCCACAGGAGGCAAGAAGAAACACAGTCCAAGAATCCAGCCAGGCTCCCCTGTGCAGCACCATGGGTACACAACTAGGACTGGATGGTCCCAGGCAATGAGTAACTCCTTAGGGTTACTTAAAGCCCCCATGGGATGGTTTCTAGCAGCAAGGAAAAGCCACGCAGCACCTCCTGTCAGAAACTTAAGTGACACCTACATGGTAAGCGCTGCCGCCGCCTCCGCTGCCTCCATAGCCGTACTGACTGGATGCCCACTGAGCAGGGGTGGCATTTGGGTTCTGTCCCTGTCCTGTCACAGCAGCGATGGCACTGAACATCTGGGAAGTCATGTTCTGCGGTAGAGCGTTCACTGCACGGGTCAGGTCTGCAAGGAAGACCCATCACGTTAGACAAAGTGGAGCCTGGAGAAGGAGCTTTCATCCCAATTCCAACCAGCAAAGGCCTGCACTGACCTGCCAGGTTAATGTTAGCTGGAGTAGCATTAATGGAGGCTGGAGTCCTGGTCCGACTGCTACTGCTGGGGGTAATACCTGTATAACACACAAACCAAGAGAGATAGATTAGTTCTCCTAGAAGAGCAGTTATTGACCTGAAACTCAGGATTTGAAAAAATGCAGGCAACACTTGTACTGGCAAGATGCTATGTTACCACGGAATGGTGTGTGCAGGCTTGTATGGTGGGGTAGGCTAAGGGAGAGGAAAGGGACAAGCCCAGCCTTTGCTGCATGGCCTGCTTGGCTGAAAGATTAACTCTCAGGAGAGCTCTCAGTAGGTCCATGGAAGCCAAACACTTGAGTGTTGCTTTGAAACTTCCTACATATAGAAAATCCTAGGACACATTTCAGGGACAAAGAACATGACATTGTCCTTTAATAACTGTCCCTATTGTGTGACACCCAGGAAACAAACAGCTGAGGCACTCAGGTTTTGCGGTGCTCACCTGGAACAGGGTCCTGATAATGATCCTTAAACCATCGGAAGAGTCCATTCACAGTAGGGAAGACCTGGCCCCGGTAGCGGAATCCTTCTGGCGTCACTGTCACATACTCTATCCTGTGAGAAGCAGTGAATGCAGGAAAGCACAAGAGATCACAGGCTGCTTCAGAGCCATACCTGCCGCTGTACAGCACCCTCACAGTAACAGGTCACAGTCAGAACAGGCATGGCCTACAAACTCTGGCAATGGCCGTACTGATAATGAACAGATAGACCTACCCAAGACACTTTCATTTTATTTTCAAACAATTGCTCCAAAATACCATGCCTTTCCATGCAAAATCTATCAATCATTGCCTATACTCCTGTGACATCCCCAGCACAGGGCAGTACTGCTTGTAGCAGCCAGCTAGTTAGAAACACAGGAGTCTCCTGAGTGAGATTTACTGCTAGACATGGGTCCTCTACTGTCACGAGGCCAAACCCTGGGTAAAGGGAGGGATGACTTATGGGGATACTGACAGAGCTAGAATCAAAACTAGCAGCAATAAGCTGAGGTGTGGTACTGGCAGTACTCAGCTGCAGATGCTGGGCTTCCCTCTCACTTACCTTGGTTTGCCTCGAGGCTGATATCCCAAGAGGAATTTGCCAGGTAGATCTTTACAGGCACTGATAAAGTAGGGAATAAATGTTGGCTTCTCTTTCTTGGTCTTTATCAGCAGCTCTTCCAGCTTCTAATTAGAGAGAGAAAGAAGAGAAATGCTCAAGGAGAGCCTACATTTTCAGCAACACGCAGAGCCTATGGCTATCTCCCTCCATGTTGTGGTTAGCCCTTTTCCCCCCCCAAGCCCTGATGTTAGCAATCCAACAAGGACCACCAACTGCACCATTTCTGCACAGGGTTGGTGCACAAATGTCACCAGATCACAAAAAGCCAGTTACTCTCCTTTCAGTGATATTTGCTGAAAGGGCAACCCTTTGCTGCTCTGGCACACCGCTCTAGCACACAATACTCCCATTTGTCTCCTAACTCCACTGCTCCCAGACAAAATCCCCGCGAGACCTACAGCTGGAAAGTGACTGCCAAGCCTCAAGATACAAGAAGATCAGAGAGCTCACTCCAGCAGCAGCTCAGGCCAGACAGAAAGAGTTTAAGACCTGTCCTGCGGCAAAGAAATTTATATAATGCTCCTACATCTCCTACAGAAGCTACCACATCTCAGGACAGGCTTACCTTCTTGTCTCCACCGTTGCAGTCCTGATAGTATTTGTGATTCAACAGGTCTCTGGCAAAAGAAGCCATTGGCTGGACATAGCGTGCAACAATTTCATCCAGGTCTTCAAATTCCTTTGAACAAAACACATTTAAAGAGGTATTTAGGGTGCACGATGAGGAACTCTTATTCTAGTATACAGCTCTCAGCCATACAGTCTGCACAGCAAGGCTGGATGCTTTGAGGGGAAAAAAATAAAAATGGAGCGCCGAGTATTGTCCAAGAATCTGGAGAACTGCAACGGAAGTAACTCTCCAACAGTCTGAAAGCAGCTGCAAGGACAGAAAGGATGTGCCAGCCTGTCCCTGCCAAACAGGTGCTTCTGCTTCCCCACCAACTCCTTCCCAGGCATGCTCTGCAGGGCTCTTACCTCTGTGTTAATCCAAAGCGTGGAGCCCAGGCTAAAGGCATTCTCCTTGCCCTCTTCTCGGACATCCACATGCTGGTAAATCCCATCGTTCACCTTCCAGGTGACAGTCAGGTGGTTCTCCCCTTTGCTACTTGGCCGAATAATCACATCCCCTTGGTCCATAGTCTCCATCATCTTCTCTGCTTGCTTGAAGCTAATGTTGTGGAATGATGGGTGAGCAATCACTCTCTTGATGTACGCTAGGGGACAAAGTGGAGTGTTTAGGCTTCCAAGAGGAACTGCTTTATTGGAATTATATGTCTAATTGGGCTTATTCTCCTGAAGCGCCCTGGGAAGGCTGGCATTACAAGGGAGAGAAAAATTAGAGACTCACTTGTCCGCTGCTGCTTTCTTTTCAGGTCTTCTTCCTGTTTGTGATCTGCTGCCTCAGAGTCAAAGTCGTAGTAGGTGTCTTTAGGCAGTTTCCACTCATTGTTCTTATCCATCAGGTCTGAGGTCCTGCAGGTCAGGTCTGCGCTGAACTTCTCAATGTCAATCTTCATAATCCTGCAGTGAACAGTCATTCCCACCTACAAGAAAGGGGCAGGAAAAGCTGATCAGTGGGTTTGGCTGATACGCCAACCTCCCTGCGCTACAGAGCAATCTGTGTGGGGTCACGCTGACAATAAGGAGGTACAAATTACCTCACCTACTTCAGACTGATACAACCTTTAAAAGGGATCATTCCATACGAAACAAAAAACAACTGATCCCCAAGTTGACTAGAATCAAAAGGGATTAAAGGAAAACAGGCAGTTGTCCAGCATGTCTACTACCTATGCCCCATAACACACAGAAAACTGCATGTCTGGAGGCTGAGGACAATTAAGTTTGCTATTTTACTTATCTTTAACAACGGGAGCAGCAAAACTGGACTTCAAGATGTGCGAGAAAGCAGTTAAGTCTGTTCAGAAACAGAGTGGAAGGCACCCAAAGGACTGCCCTAATAAAATGGGAAACAGAAAATTCCACCACAAAAACCGCAATGTCTTAGTCCAGTTAACCGTGCTGAAGTTAATGACTCTTTAAAGAAATGCTAAGAAACCTCTGAGCTTACAGGATTATCAATCACCTGCATGGGCTGTCTGGGCAACCCCAAAGGACAGAAAAGATGTTAAACCTCTATTTTATCATGTGATAAAAATATGCGATTCTGTTTCTTTCGGAACACCAATCCCTCTCCTGAGCAAGACCAGTAACTGATGACCTCCACAAATGAACTAAGACAGAAGAAAAAGCTATGAGAGAGGGAAAGTGACCTTTGCATATCTAACAGCAGTTCCATGAACTCTTTAGAAAGTCAGAAACAAAGGGCAGCTCTGCATTAGAATGCCTTCTGGTCTCCTAAACCCAGACTTTAGCCAGACTATAATAAATCCTCCTGTAGTGCAACATGTTAACTGATTAACATGGTTCCCACCAGCTGCCAAGAGAGATTTGCACTGTGGGAGAACAACACTAACCAGAACCTGAACTCGCTGCTGATTTAAAGTCCTTAAATAAAAATAAGGTTTGAAAAGTCATTAGGTAACAGTGTTATTAACCAAACTCTGAATCTTTGGTATCGGCTCCATGCTCTTCCAGCTCTTGCTGGTTATGTGGAAATCCACTGCTTTCATACCTTCACTCTTTCTTCTGGCCGCTTGACTACCTTGTCACTAAGAAATTTTGTTGGGATGAAGCCAGCGACACCATTATCCAGACGTGTCTTCACTCCGATGGCCTGACCTGGGCAGGAACCGCTGTCAAAGTGGTTCCAAACCTTGAGCAAGGCAAAAGTAAAAGTCATTCAGCATGGAAACAAAATAGCCCTGGCAGCTCACACTCAAACCAGTCTAAAAGCTGTGTCAGCAAAGTGGTGCTGCCAGCAGAAACATGTGGAAGGGCAGGGGACAGAGGACTTCAGTGAATGCTACCCAGTAACACAGTATTCCTACTTCAGTTCTGCTCAACTTATGGGGCTTTGTAACCAGGAAGGTCAGAACATTTTTAGATCCTGAACACAAGCCTGCAGCTAGGGCTGGTTTCTAATGAACGCTATAGGGTTTTAAAGTCATGGATTACCAAGGCTGGAATTCAGCAGTGTTTAGAAGAGACCTAAAGTACAGCTGCATTAAGCAGCAGGGAGTCCAGATAAGTTCTTAATTGAGAAGGTGGTAGAACAACCTTCTGTTCTCAGTGTCACGGGCAGCTTCTCTGCATAAAACACAATCCTAGACCACAAACAAGCCTGCTTTATGTATTTGCAAAGAACTGGTCAGCTTAGCTCCAGGTCCATTTCACTCCTAGCCCTGTTCACTAACATCCATAATGTAGTCATAAAGGACCTGTCAAATCGATACTGAAGCAGTTAGTCAAAAGTGGAACAGATTATATTTGCAGCCAAAGGCCACATTCAGTTTGGGATCCTGGGGCACTGCAGGCACAATCTGGGCTGTGATACCTTGTCTCCCAAGAACCTACAAAACACTCAAGCCTGCTGACAGCAGACTCCTGACAAAGGCAGGCCCATTAGGAGAAGCAGCCCCACCTCGCTGAGCTCTGGAAAGTTATCCTGCTGACAGAAAGGACACTGCCAAAGGCCAGTTTCATCATTCCGTATTGCCTGGTCATAGCTTTCTCCTTGTGGCCGCCTGTGGGCTATCCCAGTCACATTGCAGATGATCATTTTACCTGTGGTGTGGTGGGAGAGAAGGAAAGAATGAAAAACTTAAAGCCAACTGCCAGGCTGGGCAGTTCCCTTGACCTAAGGTAGTTGTGCATGAAAATGTTAGGATACTACCCAGGTACTTGAAAAGCTGCTTCACGTACATGCAACCGTAGCACCATCCCAACATCACGCTCACCAAGATCCCCCTCTGCCCCACCTTTACACATCCTAAGTCAACTTAGGATGACAGAAACCAGGGATGTAAATGGGGATGTACCTATATAAAAAGTCTCTGGAGTTTCTTTGGTCAGCATATTGAAGACCTCTTCTGTGTTTGGAGAACGGTATGGGGTTCTCAGGTCCTTGTACCTGCAGCTTAGCTCAGCTCGAATGTCATATAAAGTGATATGCTTGTCACCGTAGCCCTGTGTGGTATTCAAAGGTTATAAAGCCATGAGCAGCAGGAAGGAGGCGAGTAGGGAATCCAGTGTAAGTTATGAAAAAACTCAAGGAACTTATCAAACAGCAAATTTAAAAGAGAGGAATGTACAGGGTACCATCAAACTGTAGAACTCAGTCACAGGATGTTGAAGAGGTCAAAAGTACCAATACATTCAGAAAAAAGTTAGATAATTTCAGGGAGAACGGCTTAAACGGTCTAATTGCTGTCTCCTGCCTCCTTCCTCCCTCTGCCCCAAGTGCACATTCTGTAACCGTTTACTACATGCCATTGTCAGACACTGAATACTCATCATGGCTGTTCATACATTTTACAACGGCAACAGCTAAATGCTCAGCTCCTAAAAAGGATAAGGGTCACCAGCTATAAAACTTAAGAAACTGAGCTGGACAGCAAAGCTTCTGTTTTTCAGCACCAGGAACCCTCAGTGCACCTGTCTTTCCAGTTCTTCAGCAAAGGCATCAAGATCCAGGTCTTTCAGACGCTCAGGGTTTTCTAAGATCTCCTCTAGAGCTCCTGCAGGATTAGCATCCTCTGCCGACTCATCGTATTCTAAGGCATCCACTGCCATTTTTCTTGCCCATTCATAGGTTTCAGGATGGACCCTAGACCCATCTAGGACTTCGATGTAGGAATCAGTACTGAAATAAAACCAAAGCAATGTTCAGATAAGGACTCTGCAGGGTTCAAAATCACCTCCTCCAGCTCAGTAATAAAGCACACTGTTGGCTGTGTGGCTGCTTTGCCACAGTTGACCTCCATGGAACAAACTACTCTAAAAAAGGACACAGTGAATTCTTCAGTGCTAAATCAACAGGAGCCAGGGCAAGACGTGACAAATTCCAGTCTGCAGCTCCTGCACTGCAAAGATACAGCCAGGCATTTTGGATGCTAGGTAGATTTGATCACTCTATGTACTATAGCTACTCTATGAGCACACAGCTCTCTACAGTTTCTCTCCTCATACAAATTAAGTGTTGCCAACTGGCAGTGCAGCCATCTGCATCTAGCTCTTTGGATGAGTCTACACTTTGCCCCCTGCATCTCTGGGACTTGTATCCTGCAAGAACCAGGGACCTAGTGGGGTTGCATCACTCAGTGTAAGGATTCAGCTGGGTGTCCTTTCTCAGACATGCTTTTCAAAGGCAAAAAGCATACTGTGCCAAACCTAGAGAAAGGACGTTTCCAACAAGTGACCTTTCTGTGCAAAGCAGTCAGAGATTTAGAAACTAGTATCGCTGTCTTCCAAACACCTCTCTCTTGTTTAGTTACCAGTAACCTAGTGGTCTACAAACTTCCCAGTATTGCTACTAGTTTAAGAGGAAGCTAAATTGCCAAGTTATGCCTCAAGTTTGAAACTTTAGAAAAATAAAATACTGATGGTGGGACTAGGCAGAAACTAAGCAAAAGTGCACAGGGGTTACTGACAGACACGCACGACGACTATGTTGGGGAACAACTGTTTTCAGTTTAGTTCCTCTTGATCACAAAGGGTCTTTCAAGCCATAGCAAGCTATATAATTAATGTTCTGCAGCTTGCACCGCTGTGTGAATTTAGCTGCCCTTAAGACTCAGATTAATAACCAGCAATACCTGAACTTGGCCAGTGATCAGAGGGGCCACACATAAACTTCTGGGAACATGGATTCCACAGAATATGATTGCTTCAGCCTGTCACTCATGCTAACTCCATGCCCTGTACAACATTGAATGCAACCCAATACCCACCTATCGCCCAGCGATGCTGTGTCAATTTTGATAAAGCCGGCACAGTTGATAAACACCTTGGGTCCCATGTGACACATCGTAACCAGCTGGGTCCTGTTCTCCAGACGTGTGTTGTTTTGTTTTAAGATCTGCAGAAAGGTAATAGTATAAGCCTTGGTATTCAAACACAAGGGTTCTCCAGGAAAAGCAGAGGACTCACACTGGACACTGCAGTGTTCAAAGCATCTGACACAATTGAGCCCATCACAACTCATAAGTTGTTGCCCCCTGCCCGTGTCTCAATGTTGTATGAGAGGAGATGACTCCACATGGAACGCCTCCAACTCTCAGGAAAAGCATTGGCTTTTTGCCTTGTGTTTTCTACAGTATGGAGGCGTCTTGATACAGTAACAGCACATCCGTTCCTGTGGGTTCAGAAGCTAGCTAGGATTGACAGATCTGCTGAGTTGCTTGGGTCTATCAAGGACGTAAGTCCATGCACATCTTTGGGGTTAGGCGCAGTGAGATAATACATACTAAAACACACGTCAACGAAGCTGTCAGCTGCATCTGGCACACGGGACCCTGACTCATCTCGTGACAGCACTGCCATCAGGCCAACTCACACATTATTGGTGATGCACAGTTTTTGTAGGCAGGGACAGAAGCCTTCTTACCTTTAGCAGATGAGTGCCTTTGCGTGGTCCCAGGCCACACACATACTGCAGCAAAGCCTGGCTGTGAGGGTGAGCAATCGCCCGATTGACATCCACTCCCACCTCATTCACACGGTTTATGAATTCGCAGTAGAGGGCATTCAGCAGTTCCTCCTTCACCACGTGCTCCTGACAGAAAGGAGAGGCGTTAGCCTCGCACGGAGATGCGCACAACACTTTGCCATAAGCAAGCTGAGCCAAACCCAACACACTGGCTCTCAGGAGCTGTACTGCACCTCAGAGTTACCCCTGAGAGCAGCCTAAAGGCAGCAGGCAGGTGAGCTAAAGGAGGCAAAAAAAGGTGCTGTATAGCCCGAATATGGCATAGAACAGGCAGAACTTGCACCAGTTCAATTTGGAATACTTTTCTTTGACAGCAAACTGTCCCAGGCCACTTTCTCTTGCAGAGAAGGATCTTCCTTGGCCAAGGATCTCACACGGAAAAGTTACCTGCAGAGGGTGGAGTTTCAGGCAGAGAATATCCTCATCGGAGCTGCAGACCTGGGCAAACTCTATGAGGGGGTCCTGAATACGGCGAGCAAGGGAAACGGCTTGACGCAGCAAAGGTGGGTAATCCCGGAACTCATTCTGCAAGAGGCCAGAGAATCAGGGAAAAGCCTGATGGTGTTTTCATACTTTGTAGCACAAGCAGCAAACACACATCAGACAGGGACTGGAACAAGGGAAGCATTTGGTGCTTGGGGCAAAGAGAGCTGAGGTTAAAGGCTCCCAGGAGCTCTGCTGCAACTAGGAGTGAAACAACCTCACTCACTCAGCTGAGCAAGATTGATTTCAGACTACATCAATATCTACTTTGTACCTCTGCTGGTGCTGATCTCTTCAGGGAAGCCTAAATAAGATGTTTTGCCTTGATCCAAAGATCAGTACGTCACTGTCTAGATGGATCACATGAGGCAGCCAATGACGCAAGGCAGCACAACAAATGGAGGATGACACAGCATGAATGAGTGACAGACTAAGCTGGAATAACAGAAGGTTCACCTCAGACTTCTTGCTGTTCATGTAGAGGATAGCCAGTTCATTGTCCACCAGCTCCACTCCGATAGAGGACAGCTGCTGCCCTTGATCCAGCTCATGAACAATTCTCTTTACATCCTCCATCAGCATCTGAGCATCCCTAGGGACAGATGGCCAAGGGGATTGAGGGGAGAGCGCAAAGCTGGGTCCTGGAATCACTTAGGGAGATAACCTCAACGGGTTACCTCACATCACAGACAGAAACAGTGAAATGTGGACAGGCATGAGGAAAGGACTGCAAAGAGACTGGGAAGTGGAAGGAACACAAAGACTGACCTGTTCTCCCCTGCAATTGTCACCACGTGAGGCTTCTTGTTCAGGAGAAATTTTTTCAAGGTTTCAATATCCTGAGCCTGGAAAGAGAAGTGAGACAGGTCAGAAAAGCTAGATGGTTTCTGTACGGAGCTAGCTACCAGTCCTGGGTTCCTATTTCACAGGGCAAATCCTCCCCCACTGTCACCCTGATCTGCCACCATGACATGAACATGGCTAAACATCTTTTCCACAGGCTGGGTTTGCAGCTCCTCACCACTGTAAGTACAAACAGGAAAGAAAGCTCTGCAGTGGAAAGACTGATGGCATCACTCTCTGGTGTTACAGGAAATCAGTCCAAGTAGGCAGTGGAAGTCAAAAGCCTGCCCCAAGCTCCAGTAGGTCCCACAGCCTCTCGCTATTATAATGTGATCAGGGAAAGGGGAGAAAAATTCTGTAGCTGCAACCACTGAAACTCACAAACCCCCAACCAGCAGAACTCAGGAATGGCAAGGCCCTGCCACTCCCCGTAAGAGGAGCAGAAGAGATGAATTGGAATCTAACTGGAAGCAACTGTTCTGCCAGAATAGTTATAGGGTGGGAAAAAGGCAGTATTCTTGCACGCAAGAGTGACAAGGCCTGAGCTGCCTTCAGGCTGACTATTCCTCTCCAGCCCGCAGTGGATTGCACGGTGCCAAAAGCAATGTGCAGACATTCATCTCGACAATAGCTGCACCAAGGTTTACCTTCTTTTCCCTCTCTTCCTCACGCCAGGCGTTCCTTCTCTTTGTGAAATGTGGCAGTCGGAGGAAGTCTGTAACCTCACCCTCTCCATTAACAAGGGCGCAAAACACGGGATGGTCCCTGCAAAACAGAGATCGCTCAGACATGGGGGACTGCTAAAGCTGTACATGGATCCAGAGGCAATTCCTTTCCTCCTACCTGGCTGAGGAAAATGCAATGCCTAGCACCCGAATCCCCTTCCCTTGGTTCTCATCCATGAAATCATCGTCTTCCTCCACTTGCTGATCAGGACGGTATGAAGCTACTTTTAACCAGTTGTACAGTTTCCGGCTGCAAGCCTGGTAGAACAGAGAAGGGGAGAGAGGAGTGAGAAAATCCACTGCAGGTGCTTTGGCATAGCCCTTCTCCAGAAGGAAGGTCATGCTCAAGGCAGCAAGACAGTATATTCTGCCAGGACTGGGACGAGGTCTCCAGTACCATGGAGCCCATCTTCCCTCCCACCGAGATACTTGCTTTTCTCTCCATCCTTGGGAAAGAAAAAGACTCAAACCCCTGCCTGCTGCCTCCTCCTTCCCAAGAGCCTGTGTACGGCCTGTCAGCAGCTATCCCCAGCATGCTGCAGGACTGTTAGCATTTGTAACCCAGCTCTGACTCAAACCCACCTGTCCCCCATCTTACCTTGAGGACGTACTCCTTGGCCTCCACCAACAGCTTGTTCTTCAACTCTTTAGCCATCTGCACGTAGAGGAACTGGTTGAGGGACCGCTCAATGGCCATCGTACGCTGCCGATTCCACTCTTGCACCTGGTGGCTGAACTCATCCCGATAATAGAACTGTTTGATTTCCTCAAAGTATGTCTGGTCGCTACCGTAACTGCAAGAAATGAGAGGAGGAGATACAGAACGGCTCCAAACACCTGCTTTGACATCACTGGCAGATTCCTGCACAGGGATGCAATAGCAGCACCTCAGACTCAGGAAGCTGCCTGGAAAATTTAGTCAAAAGCCAGTCCTCCCATCAAACACTCCTTTAGCTGCAAAAGCGGCGTTGCTAGACAGATAGCAGCTGAATGCCACGCTGGCAGCACAGACAGGCCTGATCGGTGCAACACGGGGCAGCCCACAGCCACTCCAGCATATCCATATTGCACAGTGTGGCTACTCAGACGTGCAGGGAATGAACCAAGGACCACGCAGTGAGGGAGGTTGGGAAACAAGCATCATCTTTCACAAAAATCCTAAAGGCTTCAGAGTTTGCCTTCAAATGAATAAGACAGATGTCTGCTAAAGTTTTCACTAAGATGAAGAAAAAAACCAAGACCCTGAGAGGCTGCTTGACTTAAGGTGCAGGGACTTAAGGCCTTGACTTCCAGGAGCAGTTTGGGTTACAGAGGAGCTCTAACAGCACGGCAGCACTGGATGAACAAACTCTGCCAAGGCACGGCCAGTGAGGACTCACCCCTCCACTCCTTTCATGTCAATGCTGATATCTATAGTGAGCAGTGCTTCGTCCTCCGCCAGGCTCATTTTCAGGAACTGGTCATCTCGCAGCTCCTTCACAGGCTTATTCTTCAAGTATTTAAAGGAATAGGCATAGTGGGCTTCATCAATGTCCTGGGAGAGAGGAGAGACAGTCGCCATGCATGCAGGGCATTCATGAAGAAAGACCCTTCTGTATACTGAGGCAGACAATGTTTTTGATTCAATACCCTCTCACCCCTATGCCTGCCAGTCTGCATTTCCTTCCCCAGCAGGACACAGCAGAATTCGTTCCCAGTCCCAGAGAAACAGAGACTGTTCCAATAATGGAAGGCAACATCTCAACAGCAAGAATCAGGTCTGATGAAACGCTGAGACTAAAAATGCAGGACGCTGCTGAGCTGGCCTGTGTAACAGCTCAGCTCACATGCTGCTCTGAGATTTATTCAGAGTTGCCACTGACACGGGACAAGTTTTCAGATGCAAAAATGAACATTTGTGTGTTATTTAGAGCCTTCCCTGAATTGACCCACAGAGTCAGAGCTCCCTTCCTTACCTTCTTCCCCTTTTTGGTTGGTGAAATGTTGATTTTAGCTCTTTCTTGGAAAGTCTGCCTCAGGACCTGCCTGACCAAAGGCTCCCTGGCTATCTGCAAAGCCACCATGTACCGGGCTCCTTCCAGCACAGCTTCAGGGCTTGGGAATTGACTAAAAGCAAAAAGGCAACATGAAGGCTTAGGACTTGAGAATGCCCCCAGATGCCCTCACTTGTGTCACAGCCGCAGGACCTCCACAAAGATCCCCCCACACTGACCTACACACATAATCCTTGGCCAGTTCCAGGGGCTCTGCAGGAAACTGCTCTGTCTCGTGACGCTGGTAACTGTCTCGGAGATTCTCTCCAAACTGCTCAGGTGTCAGACCAAACTTCTTAGCCAGGCCATCTGATTAAAAAAAAACAAACAACAAAACCAAACCACAAAAATGATGAGGACAAGGGTATTGTAGCTTATACTGAGCAAAACTATCAGTCCTTCTTCTACAGGTGTAAGCCAGACCACCCAGAAGAGCATGCAGGCTAGGCCACTGCAAGCTCAGCATGACAGAACACAGCCCTTACCCAGCCCAGCTGTTTGACAGATGGTGTACATATCCCGACGGGAAGCCTGCTTCAGCTCAGGCCCTTTCTGCTCATCGTCTTCTGCATCCTCCCCTTCACCTATGGGAAGGATATGTTTAGCCAGGCCTCTTTAGAGGCACCCAGACAGCTGCAGTGTGTCAGAAGCATAGCAAAGGGATTAAACACAACCTACATTGTGCAACAGAGTCCCTAAATTCCACAACCGCACCTCAAACGTCACAGTACCCTTAAAATTATTCAGGTTTAGAAAAACACCCTGAAAACACTATCTTCTCTTCAGTTGCTGGGTTGCACATTAAAACACACATCAAGGTGGTTGATCCTTGCTTTGGCCTCTGCCATGAGGTGTGGTATTCAGTACATCGGAAAGCAGCACCTTGTGTGGCAAACTTTAAAAATTTTCAGAGATGCCTGGAAGACCTGGGACTAACTTGAGATAGAGTGAAAAGCAGAGATGCTCTGTGCAAATACATGGGCTTTTCAAGAAACTTTCTTACTATTCTTTTGAACCAGGATTTTCAAACAGTCCACAATTAGGAGACTATCAAATCTGGGGACAAACCTTCCTCCTCTTCACCATCCTCTCGGATACGCTTTTGCTTCTTTCGAGCAGCCTTGGCAGCATTCTGCATCTTGGGGATGTCTCGCCCATAGTACAGCAGGAAGTGATTATACACGTCCTTCAGCTCGTCCATGGACTGCACATCCTTCAGCCTACGGCATGCAAAGCCAGCATGTTACACCCTGCTTGCAGCAGAGCCATGGTCAGAGCGCTTAAGGAACCTGCCCTAGTACAGGTCAGGCAGAAGGAGCACTTGGGCTCATCTTCCAAAAGAGTTTTAAATATTTCTCATTACTGGCTTTGTGGGGAGGCTAAAGTCAATGCACTGCCGTGGCCAGAAAGCCTGTGCTGTTTGGGCAAGTTAACGCACATTTTAAGTCATTTTGGAACGAATATAATAAAGTCATGGCACCATACCTCTCCATGTCAGTAGTATCCAGGGCCCTTATTCCATCAGCCAAGGGCTTGTCTGGGTCAGCAGAGATTTGTTCGTACTGATAGGCCTGCATCTTCTCAAACAGGCGTGTCAGGTTCTGCTTGCGGATCTTCAGCTGGGTCCACTAAAACGAGAACAAAAGAATTCCAGTGAAACCATCGTGGTGTGTCACATCTGTCTCCTCCCTTCCCAAACAGGGGCTCCCAGGATCTTGGGATATTTGTCAAAAATAATCATCAAAATCGTCATCCACAGCCAAGCCCAGATATGACACACATGGCAGGTCTCATCTCAGAGATGGATTATATTAACAGAAAAAAAAATAAACCAAGGTTTGGATCTACCTGATAGTAGAGAAGGAACCTGCAAACCTTCCAGGAGAGGTCACTAGACAAAAGAAACTTGGTGAAGGGGAAGGACTGTTTTGAATCCTCTTTTGTCAGATAACCCTTTACCACCACATGATAGCAAACATGCAAAAAAACGTGGGTGAAAAAAGCACACAAGGTCTCCATGGCCAAAACAAAATCTGCTGAAAGTATCAGGCTAGGTGGAAAGACATGTTAAATGTTGATGGGATAACAAGCAGTGAAAACACCCCTCACCTTCTCATCCCACTGCCAGACCCTCCACAGGTCATTGATGTGCAGCTCTGGCTCCACATACTCCTTTCTGTAGAAAGCGATGAATGGGACCTGGGTCAGAAATGAGACTCATCACCACCATGCAGGAGACCAGGCTGTTGCTGGCAGCCAGGAGTCCAGATAATGCTGAAGTTCCATGTGGGAGAACAAGCTAATGAGGCAGCAGTGTGGAAGATGTACCAACCCATGCCCCCAGCTCTTAAGACCGTTCCACAAAAGAATACACCACATAAACCAAAAAGCTTCTGCAACATCAGGCAACACCTCAGAGAATAGGTTGAATGGACCAAGCAAGGCTCAAGAAACTCTGAAATTCCTCCACCTCGTTTAGTATCAATTTGTTCAGGATCAGGGAAAGACAATAGCACCAAATAGGCCTTAAAAACCTGCATTGCCACAGCTCACATAAGATGAGCTGCACTTTCCAATGAAGCACCATTTTGTCAAAGGAGAGGCAACCAGGTATGGCATCTCAGTCCCTTCTAGTTTGCTGCCTTAAATGCTTCCAGCAGCCCCTCTGCTGATCTTGTCTCAATAAGGAGACAGGAACTCAGACCTTATTTTGACAATGAAGCCAAGTCGCAAATTACCTCAAAATGTTGATTTCTCATGAAGTTCAGGGCTTCTTTAATCTTCTGGATGGTGCTGGGCCCCTTGCGGCTGAAGCTGCTGCTGGCTTGTCCACGGTCGAGGTAGTCAGAACTTTCCTAAAAGGAGAAACACACTGTGTTGATCATATTCCCTAAATGACCTCCTAAAAGACTGGCCCAGGCTAAGGCTGGAAAACGGTGGTCCCTTTTTAGCTGGCAATGCAGGCTTAGCTGCATGCTGTGATCTTAGAGACCACAGAGAAGCATCCTAGCCCTGACTGTCTTAAAGGAAAACAGAGAAGCAGCATCTGGCCAAAGTAACTGATGGTTAAAAGCAGATCCTGGCTAATACTAGTTTAGCCCTAAGTGCACAGTGGCTCAGAAATCTTTCAATCATTCTTGACAAATATTCTTGCAACTTCTCTGCATTCCTTTTTGTACTGTTTTATGGATGCGAAAGCAAAGACACGTGCATGTTAAATGACTTGCTCAAAACCAGAAAGAAAGGTATATTGGGCACCACATTCCTCTGAGCAGACTCCTGGAACAACGTCTCCAGGCTGGAAATCTGCAGCACCTTCAAGTCCTCTTAGGAGAGAAGTCCCAGACATAGTCCTTTACCTGCAAGGAGATGGTGGGTGTTGCAAATGCATTCCTGTAAATCCAGTCAGCTTCTTCCTCCAGCTCATCATCTTCAGCATTCTTCACCGGAATGGATCGCAACTGTGAAAAGACAACGGGATGAGTAGAGGCATGTGCAACACCAGGGCTTGTGCTACCATGTCTTCAAGAAGCCTGGAAATTATTGTTTTGAGCTGCAGGTTGCTTATGGGGTCTCAGCACCTTCCACACCACAGGGCTTTGCTGAGGATAGCACTTCAACGTCTGCATCTTCTGAGTACACAGGAAGCATGCATCAGCTTTACACTAGGTAGAAGCAGTTAACAATTCTGTCAAAGGCTTGTGGAAAGGCCTGCAATGGTGCAAAATCTTCTGTGATGATCAAGTCGGGGTACCCCCACTTCCTACCAGACTCCCAAATGGTCTGTAGCTACATGCTCTGTTCCAATCTATCTGTGCCTGTTCTAGTCTTGTTATCACTTTTCTTGCTGCAGCCATAGAATAGCAGCACATAAAGCAGCTCCAAACCCTCTCTGGGCATTTAGTCCCAGCCAATTCTCTTTCACAAGGCCTGCTCTAATCATCACTGACATCCGTGAAGATGACAAAATGTCTGAACAGGCCACATATGGCCAGAAGACATTACACACAGCTTTCCCTTGTGCTGTGCACGCTGGCATGGGAAAGAAGGTCATTCTGAAAAGCTGGCAGCTTCAGATGTCCCATTTTATAAAGGAGGGTAACAAGCCTCTGCACAGAATTACATTAACATACACTTAAGGGAGATCGAAGAACATGGACTGCTCAGGGAAAACCTGATTACAGGGCAAAATTAGGACAAAAATATGAGATACCACAATGATTCCTAGCAGCACAAACAGATCTCCACATTGAGAGCAGTATAAGTCTCAATCGCTTGGTTAAAGTGTGTTACAGAAACACCTTGTACGGAACAGCTACACATTGGCTGGCACATCGGTAGGCTAGAAAACCCTAGCAAACCTCCTCCAGCACTGCAACTTCACTCTTGCTATCCAGAGATACAACTGATGCGATTACTAACAGCATCCAGCATAAAGGACATCTCAGAGCGCAAGCCCTGCACCATCCCCAGGAGTGCAACACTGGCACCCAGTGGCCAAAGAGAAAGTATGACCAGTGCTAAAACCAGGCTTGCACAGCTAGAACAGTTCACAATGTCACTGACAGGTTTGAATGCAGAGTTTTAGCCTATACATTTGACAGGTGGGATCTTCAAAGAGGGAAAAAGAGATGCCAAAATCCAGCCAGCAGCGAGGTGAAAAAGCTGGCCTGCAGGTCCCAGGCCTGCTGTACTCGGTGGGAGCTGAAATGCTTTCTGCCTGTACACCTGCCCCTCTTCCCTCACCTGGAACCTTTCAGGCATGTCTGTCATGCGGATCTCGTTGTCCTGGTCCGTTAGATGACTGCTCTCCAGCTCACTAGGCTCGTACATCTCAAAGATGCTACGCCGGCTGACGCGCTTCTTGGCGGTCTTTTTGGGTCGTACACGGGTCTCCCCTTCGGCTTCTTCATCCTCATACTCATATTCCTCCTCCATTTCCTCATCGTACTCGTTGTACTTCTCAAACTCATCATAGTCAAAGTCCACACCAAAGATTTCCTGGGCTTCCTGCAAAGCACTGGAAGGCAAAAACTATTGTTCAGCCCCATGGTGCAATTCACAGAACATCCTTCTAGCCACACAGAGGTGGCCAGAGTACCTAAGTCTAAGCTTTAGTTTTGCACCTAGGCTAAAAAAAAATCATGGATAGGTACACAACTCTGAGCTTTACGTGCAAATACTTCTCTTAAGGGACTGGTTTTGGTATCCCTGTAAAAAATCCAGGGGAGAAAGGACAGAGTCAGACATTTAAGAAATCACAGACTAAAAGCCCCATGTTTAAATTTACCAGGTTCCTTTGGGGAAAGAGACCAGTGGTATCCAACCACAAGCTGAATCACCCTGCAGTTGCAAGAATCAAGCTAAGCACTGTTTTCGAGGCTCCAGGCCAATTTCCAATCAATACTTACGCATCTGTGTATCCAGGGAGCTTCTTTCGCCATTTTGGCTTCTTCAGAGGTTGTCCATCGTCATCCACAATGAAGTCATCAATATCTGGATATTGAGAAACAATTTAGTGGTCAGGACACTTGCATATTCAACTGGTACCTCTGACAAAGCTCAGCTCAGCCAGTGCAACTATGAGCCTCCACCACAGACGTAGGCTGCCGCTGGCTGTCAGTCTGCCCAGCTACCCACAGCATCTCCTACATCAACCTCAGACATTCCAGGAGCCTGAACCACAATAACAAGCTAGAATGAACTTCCAGACACAGGCAAAGCCATCTGGCAACTACCTGCAGCCCAGTGCACTGGAAATGCAGTCAGAAAAGGCCTTGTTGGTTTGGACGGTAGACAGAAAGAATTCTTCAAACCCTTTCACAGTATGGTACTAGCAGTGGTGACAGGTTGATGCTGAATAGAAGTAAGGCAGGCATGCACTGTGCTACGAGGTACTAAACAGCACCTTGACTTCCTTCCTTTGAAGCATTTCCATTTTCGAGGCAGCTTAGAGGAGATGTTCAACACCTCAGCACATGTAATGTGCTTCTGGACATAGTGGTTTAGACAGACAAACTAAACCTGCCACCCAGAAACGTTTAATTCTAAAGATTATACTAATCAGACCAGCAAGAGCTTGACCACAACAGGGCTACAGCCTTTAGTTACTTACAGCTCAGAAAAAGTCTTCACTTGGTTCCTGTGCTTTAATCCTAGGACAAACTTTGGATGTAACTGACCATCCATACTCACCAGATTCATCTTCCTCCTCCTCCTCTTCCTCTTCTGGTGGAGCAACAGGAGCTTCAACAGCTTCCCCTCCCTCCTCGCCTTCACCATCCTGAAAGATTTCTTCAGCAATGGCTTCCTTCTCATGTTCTTCTTTTCCATAGTCTTCCTCTTCATCATCCTCATCATCCGACATTTTTCGCACACGCCTGAATTTTTGCTGCAAGTGAAACGGCTTGTTAGCGCACGTAATTCCTGGCACAGACATTGAAAGCTCAGTGTGGTCTCTGCCAGGCCAGAACTGCTCTTCTTCTACAGGCACCTGAGCAGGAGCAGGATGGAGCCCGGCACAGCACAGGCACACAGGGGAGAAGAGCCACCCCCTCAGGAGCCACACTGCAGGTGCTCATTAGGCACAGTGTGTATACAACATAACTGTCTGCTGAGGACTGCACCGTGTCCAGGCCTGTGTCACTTGCATGTTGTCACTACCAGTGTTAACCTGGCTTGATACCTCTCTAGCAAGCATTACGGAAGGAGCTTTAGAGCTCATAGGAGCTTTAGAGCTTCTGCTGACTTTGAGGTTAGTACCATGCAGGAGAAAGTTATTGGAAGATGGGCTCCTCTGAGACTGTCTTGCAGAGGTGAGGAGTACAGCAAACAGAGGGAAGGGAGGAGTACAGCAAACTTTAAGAATCAGAAGAAAGTGTTTTGCAAACTCTAGGAAGCCAGTTCCCAGTTGCCTGGGCAGGGAGAAATCCTGCTTCCTTCAAGTACTCAGTTCTCCCTTTCCAAGAGGGCAGGAGCAGATGGGAGGCACCACTCGCTCACTCCAGGCAGGAGCCCACCCTCTTTTGTGCCAAGACACCACACCATTAACAGCAGCATGGGAACACAACTCACTCTTTTGACTTTAACGCCCAAGTTCTCTTCAATCAGGTCAAAATCATCATCTTCCAGGCGGTCATCAAAAGCTAAGAGAAGAAAGTAGAGACGAGTTACACTCTCCCTTTACTAATTTGGGAGTAGACCAACCAGTGAGAAGGGTATAGCTTACCCAGCGAATGCAGACACCCAGGGCAGAGGGAGAGCTCTGCTCTCCAGCAGGGCACTGAGAGCATTATGCTGTGGCCTGCTATGAACATTCATCACAAAACTTACTGCGCTTTCTCTTTTTGTGGCCAACATCGTCCTCAGAGTCTCCAGAGTCACTAGCTTCTTCCTCCTCTTCCTCCTCCTCATCATCGTCATCATTAATGAATCCTTTCAGGTTCCCCTGCTCATCTTGATCATCTAGATTCTCCTCCTCCTCTTCCTCATCTGGGGTGGAAAGCAGCAAGTGTTAAGACATTTACTCATTGATTATCTGCTAAGACTCCTTCTCGGCTCTGTACAAACAGCATCTTCCTTCACACTATTCACACAGAGAGTTTTAACTGAACACTTTTACTGACACAGAACCCAGCAAGCTGCTCGTGCCAGAACCCCACTTCTTGTCTTGTGGTCTCATGCTCTCTCTGCAGAGGGAACAGGTGAAGCGACCACACTGGGAGAACTCCTCTGCTTTTACTGTTTACTGTCAATTTGTGTGACTGCAAGTCCCAAGGGGGTGAAGTAGTGTATTTTCTATTGCCAAATATAAAAACCACCTAAGCACTCTGAGGAAGGGAAGCACTTAAACAGCTGAGATTATCAACTACAGATGGCCATGCTATTATAGCACAGTTATTGCTCCATCTGCAGAGTCATGGGATGTAAAACAGAGCAGCAAGGCACATAGACAATTTAGCAAACTCCGAACAGACAGGCAGACTCACCATCCTCATCTTCTTCTACGAACTTCTTGGTTACTCTGGGCACAACCTCCCCATCCTGGTTGTACTCCTCCTCAGACTCCTCCGCTTCACTTTCTACAAAGTCAGACATGGCTGCAGCGTCTCACACACAGCTCCACAGGAACTGGGGAAAGAGGAGACATCTATCACATCACAAGCACTTCCCCCTACTGGGTTTTGGAGATAAGACAGCTAAGGCAAGAGGGTTTCAAATTATATATCAAGGCCCTGAATTACCCATGTCCACCTTGCCTGGACATCCCTGTCATCAGAGATTAGGCAAGCGAAGCCAGCAGCCAAGTGCTGCTAGCTCCTGTCAACCTGTGTCTCAGCAAGCAGGACAGGATCTGCCACAGCAGCATTTGTTACGCAGCCGAGCTCCTGGCTGCGGCTGAAACGGCGCATGTAGCCAAAGCCCTTCATCCTGTCCATACCCTCCCATGAGGCCAGGAAAGCAACCCCACGCTGCCACCAACACTGCACCGTGTTAGGCACACAGTCCAACCAATTAGGATATTAATATGATTAATCCTCACTCAGTTAATGAAGCCAGGGTGATCCTGAAAAGGCCCTTGACTGAGTTGCAATTGCAGGCTGTTAGCAAGACTCTGCAGAGCCCCACGGAGCAAACAGGAGAGAGCCCTGGGGAGTGCTGCAGGGTCAGGCCTGGGGGCTGCTGGCTGCCCAGCTCCACTGCCCCACACAGCCAGAGCCACGGCCGAGCCTCTGTCCAGAGATTAGGAAATAACAAGAGACTAAGAAACAGGGTACTTTCTATATCCAGAACCTTTTGTTTGACGTTTTTCCCCCAACTGGGGTTTCTGGAAGCAGTATAAATCAAGCTTGGCACAAAGAAAAGTGTGTCCCTATAAAGACACAGCTCAAGTTCTGTCTCTCTGAGCCTTCCACTTCTTGTGGTTACAAAACTTGCTGTTGTTTTTAAAATTTTCAAAGGATTTTTTTTTTAGTTCCTTTTTACATACACCAAAACAACAAAAGCTTACAAAAGTCAGCTATAGGAAAAAACAAACCAATTCCTCAAATGGCTGTGAAGATGAAAACGCCAGTCCAGGAAGAAGTACCAGCCTTTGGGAAGGCACAAAAAGCAACTCAGAGGGGGTGTCAGATCTAAAGCCAAAACCTCCATGTTAAATTACATCTGATGTAATTTAATACACACACACACAAAAAAAAAAAAAAAAAGGAGAAAAAGATGAAAAAATAATTCCATATGCCAGGGAACGATACCTAAACAAACATGCTTCAAAATGTTCCCATAATCATTTCCCCACTGCAAACAAAACAGCTGAAGGAAGGAAATCAGTCCCATACGGGACAACCTGATCAAGGCTTTGCCATGACGCTTCTTGTGTGCGGGACTTCTTGTTCTGCCCTGAGATCCATACATCTGGTGCACAAACACAACAACTTAGAGAAAACCAGAGACTTATTTCTCCCTTAAAGAAGAAAAACCAAACAAAACATGCGAGGCCAATCTTGGATAACCTTTTAAGTCTTAAAATACTAATAGTTCCAAACAAATGTGTCGGCCGTACCTCATTAAAGAAAACCCACAACAAAGACAAGGGCAAGACCTCTGCCAGATTTCATACGCAAGCAGATAGCAGCTCATACTCCTTGGCTGCAGATTACATGGCTGTGACCAACATCTATCTACGACGCTCCAGACAGGCAGAAATCGCAGTGGGCCAAGGCTACTGCTCTGCACCTGGACAGGACACGACTGCTCTGGCTTGGTGTGTGGGCACAGGGCGATCTCCATCCTCGAGAGGACACTGTAGGAGTCACACACATGTATTTAAGCCTCCCTCTCAGAAATAACACTTCAGAGGGCGGTACAGATGCTAGTTAAATATGTGTTCCTGAAACAAATGCCACTGATGAATTGTGTAACTACATACAGTAGAAGAACAGGAATTATTATGTTTACCAGCCTGCGTATGAATATTATGTCAACTTCAAACTTTCTCACCAATTCTTCTTCTACACATATCCATCAGGGTGTACTAACATACACAAAACCGCAGGCTAAGTGGCTTTTCCTAGAGCGTTTCCAAGTCCAATTATCTCATTTCTCTCCTGTCCATAATCAACACACAAATCAAGCAAGAAAGAAAACCCCTTGTCATAGCACCACACACAATTTTACTATTCTCTGCCAGTGAAGCGTTTCACTCATACTTCCAACTTTTCCTCATCACTTGTTCTAGCATTTCCTAGCAATTTCAGTTCATGTCAAATCAAATTTGTCTGGACACAGGGAACAGCTAGGACTTCAGAAACCCATCTCATTTAATGATCCAGCCGAGCAGGTTCCACACAAGCCAACCATCCACAAAACTGGGTGTTTTCAGCTCCAGTGAAATCCACCTCAGGACAGCAGGGATGTCACTTAGCATGGCAAATGGAAGCAAGGGTTGTTATTACCATGGAGATGTTGAATCAGATATGGACTAAAGGTGCCTCACCCACCCTCAGTGCCAGAGAGGCCTTCATTTGAAACAAAACAGGACAGGGAAGAAGGCAGAGATTGCAGACAGTGCGCATGGAGGTGCAGAGGCAGAGCTCAGACCAGTGCTGCTGCCTGGCAGGAGTCCCTCGAGCTGTCGGTCACACAGGGAAAGCCCTGCTCTAGCAACACAGCTTGTCTGGCTTGGGAAGGGTTTAAGAGTCTCCAGACTGAGAAGCGTTGGGCCAGCCCAGCTGTATCATGCTATGGGCCTTTCCTCGGAGGGGCACAGCAGCATCCCTGCTCCTGTAACACTCCCGAGAGAAGGTCAGAGATTGCTGCAGCACGGGAGCAAGTACTAAATTGCACTAGAGCACCAAAAAGGCAGGCAGCTGTGCCTAATCCTGCACGCTTACCTGTACACAATCAGACAGGCTCCTATAGGTGATATATATATAGCTTCACCCCAAAGATGCCCGACAGCCACTAGACACCGACCAAGATGGACCAAAGACAACAGCAATGCAGCAAGCAGTGCTGCAACAGCAGCACGGCAGCAGGTGAGGGAAGTGCGGGTGCCTCCACATCGAGCACGGCCTCTCCCGCTCAGCAGCGACGCCGGAGCAGCTCAGGGCTGAGCAACTACACAACCTCTGCTTTCTACCGGGGCATCTGCACTTTGCTCAGCTCAAGGGCACAGTGGCAATTGTCCAGAGTCCACAGCTCCTTTTAACTGAGATGACCCTGAGAAGATAGCTCTCTTTGCTGTCAATACCGTGACTGTAGAGCTCTGATCAGGTCAGCAGGACCAGGCTGGACATCGGCTGCAGGCACTGTGGGCTGCCCCCACCCCGGTTAGGTGCGGCAGCTCCTTTAGAACAAGTGCTGGTTTGTGATGGACCTAAGAATTCTGGAAACCATACATTCAAATACTGTAAAGCCTTGGCCACACATCCAGATACCTGCTGGCTGCTCAGGACCGCAAAACATCGCAGTGCTGGAGGCAGATGCAGCTTTGTACATCACACACCAGCAAAACTTAACTAATTTGGTTTAGAAATAGAGATAAGCTGCAAGCACCTGCAAAATATCAGAATATGTTATGGGAAAAGCTCCTGCACCTTGCCAGTTACGGTGGCACTTTGGCAAGGCAGGGACACATCCGCATGCAGGATGGCATCAGGAACGGCAATGCCCCACAGGAGCTTCGCAGCCTGAGCAGGTGTGAGGTGAGGGAAACTAGAAGCATCTCATGCTCTGCAGGCACAGGGATGCCAACTAAGGCATGAGACCTCAGCGGTGCTCACAGAATAACCAAGGAGTGTCCTCACAGCAAGATACATTTATTATTCAGCAATCAACCTCAGGATATCAGTGTCTGCACAAAACAGCAAAAACAAGTGCTAATCTAGGCTTTACTACAGCATGGGTGCTGAAGAGAAGCAAGTCCTTGACTTCTCCCTGTCCTTCGTGGGAGAAACTACATCAAGGCCCTGACGCACACTAATTCTGGTTTTGTGGGGTTTTTTGGGGGCGGGGGAGAGGGTTTGGACAGGGATTGTTTTCACCTCTGCCATTTCATGGTTCAACTCACAGTCCACTTAAGATCATGTAGGTCCGTGGAATCACATTGCCAAAGCCACCACTGAATAGTTTCACTCAGTTCTCATGTCTACACTTCGAAGAGAAAAGTTAAATTTGAGAGGATTCAGAAAGCACTGTGAGAATAAGAAGGCTGGGAAACTTGACTGAACTAAAACGTAAAGCCTAAGGAAGCCCAATCTCTTCATTTTGTCAATGAAATGCTCGTTAAATTAATTTAAGCACGGCCTTAGTACATCCACAGGAATAAAAGACTGTGACAAGAAATGGCTCGTTAGGAAAAACCTAAATGAACTGCAAAGGTAATGCCACCATTCCACCCCCTGAAGCTCTCACAATGAAATCAATTTTGGTTTTCTTGGGAAAAAAAAAAAGTCACAGTTGAGCCGGAATGCATTAACTTAACACTAATGACTAAGCAATGATCTCCAGGCTGCATCCCACCACAGAATTCAGACAAGATCATATTGGTATCTTTTAATTTGAAGCTTATAAGCCTAACAAAAACATCCCCATGAAGCACTGTAAGGCATTCGCACCACAACAAACTACCCTCACGGGCACCTCATCGGTGCTGAGCTCTTCCTCAGAGCCACTCCTTGGTACAGGCAGGGACTTCTGTAGGGCCAATCTCCCCTGGGGCCTGCCAGCCCTGATACAGCATCAGCAATATATAGTTTTGTGCTTAGCTTTTATAGCTGTTTTATAAATTTCTGAAGTCGGGACCCAAACCAGACATTCCCACCCTCCTCGGTGGTAGATGTGCGAAGAAGCACAGGGTCAAAATGACAACTGGAGACCGATGATGCTGTGACAGGGGAAGTCCAGCCAGCCAGCCACCGCAGCTCAGGAACTTCCCATACCTGCTTCGCTAGTTTTAATGCTCCCCGTTGGTCCCACCGCCCCCGATGCTACCAGGCGGTGGAACATCCTGTAGCAGAGTGCCACAGTTTAATAGCATGTTGTGTGAAAAAAGCACTTCCGCCTGTTTATTTTAGACCTGCTGCATTGTAATTTCCTGTAAGAAACAGTAAACTGATGTTCCCTCCTCGCTTTCTCTGACCTGCCTATGACTTCATGCACCTGCATTGTATCTCCTGTCAGCAAGCTTCTCCCCTAAGGTGAGGAAAGGAAGGCTTCGCTTGCCCGGAAACCTGCTTGTCCGCACTGCTCCTGCCCCTACTTTTCCAGTGCTCCCCTTTTGAGATGGGCTAACCAGAACTGCCGGCAACAGCAAGGGCACAAACTGCCAACCATGTATGCAGCAGCATAATGATGTTTTCTGTTTTGTTCTCTGCTCCTTTAAAGTAATTCCAAAATATCGTTTTTAGGCTACGGCGGGGTGTTGAAGCGATGTTTTAAAAAAAACAATTGCTGAGACACCAACAGCTTTTTCCTGAATAGTAAAAGCTGATGTAGAGTCAATCACTGCGGTGTTTGTCACCTTCATTACACCCGTTGCCATCATATCTTGTTTACCACACTAGCACTCAGCCACTCAGTATTATCTGGTCTCTGCAACTTCCCATAGTCCGGTTTAGCTATCCTAAATAACTTAGGATTAAATTTTTCTTCTCCACATCACCATATTAAAAAAAAAAAAGCAGCAGAGATGGCTGTGAAACTCCACAATAACCTTACTCCACCGTGAGCACCAATCATTCGTCCCTACCTTTTTTTGCCACCCTTTAATCAATTATTAATCCCCGAAAGGGCCTTCCCAGGCTGCTGCCCCTCGGCTTTTCACAGAAGACCTTGTCAGAAGTTTGCAAAACCAAATGCAGCACTCCGGGAATTACACCCACTGAGTGGGAGCCGATCCGGACTGCCAGCGTACCTGAGAAACAAAGGTCAGATCCTTCCCCCCCCCCCGTCAAGAAAAAAACACGACTCACTC
>NW_010972831.1:4015774-4016011 GCF_000737465.1 Haliaeetus leucocephalus | reverse complement strand
CCCCCCCCCTCCAGAAAAACAAGCCGACCCTTTCCATATCCGTCACCTCACACCTACCTGCTTTTCCTACCGTGTCAGCGATATTCCCCAGCCCCGGGCTCCGCTGCCGTCTCTGCTACGGGGGAGCCGGGTCGCTCCGGTGGGTGGGGGGGTGTGAGGGGCTGCGGCACTCTCCTGTTCCCGGGGGAGCAGCGCCCCACCCCGGCCTTGGGCCCCCCCTACCAACCGCCTCACCCT
>NW_010972831.1:4013024-4015764 GCF_000737465.1 Haliaeetus leucocephalus | reverse complement strand
CCCCCTCCCAACCGCCTCCCCCCCCCCCCACCCCAGCCCCGGGTGCTGCCCGTCCCAGCCCGGCTCACCCCGCTGCGGCACGGCCCCCTAAACGGGGTCCTCGTCCCGGGAGGCTCCTGCTACCGCCAGCCCCACCCGCCGCCGGCAACCGGGAACGGAGGGGGCCACCACTGCCTTCACCACCCACCCACCCGGGCCCCGCGGCCCAGCCTCACGCCAAGCACCGGAACGTCCCTGCCGCCCTCACCGAGACCCGGGCCCGCCGGAGACGCCCAGCCCGGGAGGCCTCGTAACCGCCCCGGGCCCGTCGCGGCCCCGCCGTTCCCGTGGCAACGGGCTTTCCACCCCCCCCGGCCCAATACCAGGGCGACGCGTGCCTTACCGGCACCGGCACCACCCCCCGCCGCCGCTCGCCCCCACCCGGCCCGTCGCGGTCCCCCCGTCCCACCCGGTGCGGCCTTACCCGAAGCGCCGAGGGAAAATGGAGGCCTCCGCGGCGGCGGCGGCGAGCGAGGGGGGGCGGAGCAGACGAGCGGCGACCTCCGGGCGGGCGGAGCGGCGCTACTTCCGCTTCCGCCGGCGGCGGGATGGGGACGGAGGTGGCGGGCCGGCGGGTACCGCCGGTTCTGGTGCCGGTGCTGGTGCTGGCCTTGGGCGCGGCGGTGCGCGGTGGTCCCGGCCCCGTTACCTGCGGCTCTGTGGTGAAGCTACTCAACGTGCGGCACAATGTCCGTCTGCACTCGCACGACGTTCGCTACGGCTCCGGTAATGGAACACGTCGTGTCCCGTCCCCCCCCCCTTTCTCCGCCCCCCCCGGCCTCGCGTCTGCCGGACCGGGCCGGGCCTGAACGCGGTTTCCCCCCCCCCCCCCCGTCCTCAGGCAGCGGGCAGCAGTCGGTGACCGGGGTGTCGGCGGCGGATGACGGGAACAGCTACTGGCGGGTCCGGGGCCGTACGGCGGCCGTCTGCGAACGGGGCACGCCGGTGCGCTGCGGGCAAGCCATCCGCCTCACCCACCTGGGCACCGGCCGCAACCTCCACAGCCACCGCTTCGCCTCCCCACTCTCCGGAAACCAGGTACCCGCCGGGACCCCCCAGGACACCGGCCAGACCGGGATCCCTCCCACCCCGTCTTGTCCCCGGGGCCCAGCCCCTTTTCCCGGTCCCAACCGGGTCCCCTGAGTCCCTACCGGTCCCAACCGGGTCCGCCTTGTCCCTACCGGCACTGACTTGTTCCCTGGTCCCGACCGGGACCCCCATGTCCCTACCAGTCCCACCTTGTTCCCCATTTCAGACTGGGTCCTTCTTGTCCCCTATGTCCCTACCAGCCCTGCCTTGTTCCCTGGTCCCAACTGGATCCCTACCAGTCCCACCTTGCTTCCCCATCCCTACCGGCTTCCCCTTGTCCCCCTCAGCACTCAAGTCCCAACCAGACCCCCAAGGCCCAGCAGAGCCCCAGTCCCAACCAGGTGCCTCCTTACCCCCCAGCCCCTTCCCCGTCCCCCCCCCTCCTTGCCCTCTGGGCCCAGCTGAGCACCCCTGAGTAGTCCCCCCCCCTTTCCTCCCAGCCCCCAAACAAGCTCTTTTTCACCTGCAGGAGGTGAGCGCGTTCGGGGAGGCCGGTGAGGGCGACTACCTGGACGACTGGACAGTGGTGTGCAGCGGGACCTACTGGGCGCGGGACGGTGAGGTGCGCTTCCAACACGCCTCCACCGACGTCTTCCTTTCGGTGACGGGGGAGCAGTACGGGCGACCCATCCATGGGCAGAAGGAGGTGCATGGCATGGCTGCCTCCAGCCAGAATAACTACTGGAAGGTGATGGAGGGCATCTTCATGCAGCCCAGCGAGGTCTTCAAAGCAGAGCGGTACCATGCTGAGTTGTGATGGACAGACAGACTGCCACCGAGCCTCTGGGCGCTGCCCTGTGGTGTTCGGGGCTGCTCGACCCGGGGGATGGCCCCTGTCCCCACCCGGGTCTGACACACGCCAGGATGCAGAACCCCAAATCCAACACGAAGCAGATCCCAGTGTCCTGAATTTGATGTGGAGCAGATCCCGGTGCCCCAAATCTAAGACGAAGCGGGTCCCAATGTCCAGACCTGACCCAAAACATAGCCCAACAGTTGAGATCCAACATGAAGCAGGTCTTCACGTCCTAAATCCAACCCAAAGCAGATCTTCCTGTCCAGACCTGACCCAAAGCGGATCCCAACATCCGAGATCCAGCACAAAGGAGGTCCCTGTGTCTCAAATCCAGCACAAAGCCGAGCCCAATGTCCAGACCTGACCCAAAACCGAACCTGATATCCAGACCTGACCCAAAGCTGAGCCCAACATCCAGACCCAACCCGGAGCAGATTCCTGAACTCCCCAATCCTTTTCGGAGGACTACCCTCCTCTGTCGTCCCCCTCCGGCCGAGGACCCCCCCGGAGGGTTGCTGTCCCCCCCCCCGGAACCTGTGCTCCGGTCCCCGTCTTCCCCCTCTGCTGTACTGCAAACCGCTCCCCGTCTCCGGCGGGAGCCTGAGGCCATAAAAGAGCTGAATCCTCCCCTGTCGTGTGGCTGGTTTGTGCGGGGGGTAGAGGGAACGAACGGGACTGGGGGGGGTGGGGGGCGGACCCGGTACATCCCCATCCCGGTGCTAACCCCGGCGGGGCGCTGCCGCTGCCGCTCACTCCGGGAAAACATCGCTCGGCCCTCGCCGCGCCGCCGGCCCCGCCCCGCCTCTCCCAGCGGCC
>NW_010972831.1:3998308-4012383 GCF_000737465.1 Haliaeetus leucocephalus | reverse complement strand
TAGGGCTGGGTGGGAGGGTGTCAGGGGCTTGGGGGCTTACAGGAGTCCAGGGGAACCTGCAGGGTGGCATGGGGTGTCAGGGGGTGTGGTGAAAGGAGGTCCTTTAGGTCTGGGGCGGGGGTGACCCTGCAGGGTCCCTGCCCCAGCTTGGGGCACCTGTGATGGCAGGGCCGGGCCCTGGGAGCTCCCATCCAGCTGTGGGTGCTGGAGCTGGTGCTGCTGCTCAAAGGGGAAAGAGGGTTCCCAGTGGGGAGGCTGACCCTGGCCTTTCTCCTGTCACCACAGGTGGCTGGCATGTCGCCTGGCTGTCACCTGGTGCCGGCAGAAGCTTCATGCGGAGCTGAAGATTGGGTCCTTCGGCTTCTTCTGGGCCCAGAACATCAGCCTGAAGTTCCAGCAGGAGCAGCAGACTGTGGTGCGTACCCGGGCGAAGGGCAGCCACCAGCAGATGAGGGCAGGCGGGATGGCTGCGGTTACTTCCAGGCTGGCAGCAAATCCCTGCAGCCAAGCTGCTGTTGCACAGCTCCATAGCTGATGCTAGGCCCTTCCTCCCACGGCCAAACTTGGGGTTTTTGGCTGCTCCTTGCATGATGCCAGGCATTGGGAGCGGAGTGGGAATGTAGGGATGAGCATCACAAGGCAGAGCCAGGTTGTTTCTTCTCTGACCTACCTGTGCGTCCTTGCAGGAGATCGACAACGTCTGGATCTCCAGTAAACTGAGCCGGGAGCTGCCGTACGTACCGCTGCCCCGGCTCCCTCCCTGCTCTCTTGGGGAGTCTGGCTCATCCCTGGCCCCACTGACTGCGGTTCTGCTGCCTTTACACCTTTCTGCAGTCCCTCTTTCCCCATGGTGTGCTCTGTGTGGGAGTGAATCACTCTTCTTTGAGGTGGCAGTGTCTTGTGGATGTCCTTGTGCTGGTCCTGCACATCCCCAGGGCGGGGGGGCATCCCTGGCAATGGGGCCGGGTGTGCCATGTGTGAGCTCTTGCAAGAGTTGCCCATGCTGTTCTTCCGCAGGCGCTACTTTGAGCTGTGTTTTGGCGAGGTGCGAATCCGCACAGATCTCCAGAAGGGCCATGGGTTCCAGCCGTCCGTCCTGGAGGCTCCCAGAGAAGCTGATGGAGATGAAAGCAGAGCAGACCTGACTCTTAAACCCTCCCTGCTGAGGCTCCTTAGCCAGGTGAGACACTGGCTCAGTGAGAGGCTGTTGTGGGCTGTGCTGCTCTCGGACATCCCTCACAGCAGCACCTTCCCCCCAGCTCTTTTCCATCCACATGGACTCCATCAACATCATGGTTCTGCATGTGGCCACCTCAGAGTCTCTCTGGCACGTCCAGGCCAGCAAGACACGTCTCCTCCTGAACGGTGACGGGAAGAGGTAACGCTGTGTTCGCACCCCACTCTGCTTCCCTAGCCTGGCCCTGGGTCTCAGGGGGCAGGGAGGCTCTTCTGACCGCAATCTGGTATCTTGCCTCTCTCCGTCCTGCTCAGCAGCATCCCATGTCACCTGTGATGTGACACATTAACCTCCTCCGAGGCTAGCCTGGTCCCTTTTCCCTTCATGGGAAGCTCAAGTTGTGTGTTCTCCAAATTATGAGTTGCTGCATTGTCCACAGAGTTAGGGTGTGCTCTGCTTTTGGGAGGACTTGGAGCAGGGACTTGGAGTCCCTCTGTCCCACAGAAAAGAGAAGGCAGGGGCTTGGTTCACAGGCAGCAGGACCCGCATCCTCCATCTGTTCTCTGCTCTCCCCAGCCTGACCTGTGAGGTGAGCCTGACAAAGGTGAACAGCAAAGTCCTCCGGAGCAGCCAGCTGGTGAGTGCTGGGAAAGGGAGAAATTCAACATTTCGAGCCTGGGCACTGGCTCTCTGGGACACCCGAGGATCTGTTCCAGCAAGTCCCTGAGGCTGGGCAATGCTGCAACACTCTGGGCTCCGTGCTGTGCCCAGTGCTTCACCTGCAGCGTCCACTGGCAGGGAGTTGGATGACTCTTTGTGCACTCCTTGCCCTTGTCCCCATACAGGATGACACCTGCCTGGCGGAGCTGGCCCTGGCACTTTCCCTCTCACTGGAGATCAGCAGCAAGCGGCGGCTGGTGGGCGTCAGGCTGCGCGTCCAGACCCTGCAGGCAGAGCTACATGAAGGGCTCTTCTGCAGCCCGCTGTTGCACCGCATCACTGCCAGGGCCCAGCGCAGCAGCGTAGGGGAACAGCCCAGCGCAGGTCAGGGACGAGGGCAGGGACAAGCTCTGGGCAGGGCAGGGGCTAGCAGCCCCCATGCTTACCCTGGAGCCAGAGTGATTTTGCTGTGCCGTCGCTTCCTCCCACTGCAGGGTGTGGGGGTTTGGGCAAGAGCCTTCCTGTGATTCTGTGTGTCCCTCTCCAGGCTCGGGGGAGCCCCTGAAGTCCCTGTCTCTGCTGAGCAGGGACACGCTGCAGCTCATTCCCAGGAGGGTGGAGGTGAAGCTGGAGAGCACCAGCATGGTGCTGTCTATGAACAGCCAGAAGAGGTAAGGAGGCAGGTGGAGGGGGAGGCCGTCCTAGCCCCGATTAGCGCTGGGGACACGGACCTATGGACAACTGCGCCATTCCCTGCTTGTCCCCTGCTCTGCCAGACCGCAGAGAGTGAGTCCTAGAGCCCACCCTAGTGGGAAGGACTGAGCTTGGCCTGGGGCTGGGCTCTTGGGGAAGGAGGAAGGCACATTAGCTGGTTCTCCAGTAGGACAGCCTGATGGGTTCCTCTGCTGATGAGAGCCCTGGGCTGGGCTGTAGCTGGGCACTGGCTGCTGTCGTCTTCTGTGCCAGCATGCTGGTCAGCTGGGAATGAGAGACGGGTAGATGGAGGACGTGATGGTGCAGTTCCCTTCTGGCAGTGACTCCCTGCTTCTTACAGGCACCTCACCTGGAGCCTGAAGCTGCTGCAGTTTCTATATCAGCGTGAAGAGGAGCAGATCCCACTGCGCAACTTCACGCCCACCTCAGACCTGGACCAAATGAGTGTAGACCTCCAGCTGGAGGGCAAGTAGCCAGGAGGGCGCCTGCAGGACAGGACTGCTGTCACTGCCCTCTGCCACCCCTCACTTCTGCTCCTTTCTCTCCCCAGACGGCCTTCTCCTGTCCCAGAGCCGCCAGCGCATCGTGTGCCTCAACTCCCTGAAGACAAGCGTGCAGGTGAGTGAGTGCTGGGCATGCTCCTGTCCCCCGGGGGTAGCTGGTTCGGCTCCTGGCATGAGTTTTTTGCCACCTGGCCCTCTCCCTTCTCTAGGTCACAGCCATTGACCTCTCAGCTGCCGTGCTGCTCAACACCTGCATCATCCACTACCGTCACCAAGAGTTTTCACACTGGCTGGGCCTGTTGGCACAGGAATACAGGTGCCGGGCGGTGCCTGTCCCCAGCGAAGGGCACAAGAGAAGGTAAACTCAGCCTCAGGGCAGTTGCTGGTATCACAGCTTGTTTCCTCTTGCCTGCTACGCTCTGGCAGGGTGCCCAGGCACCCAGCACCTTCTTTGCCCTGTGCACTGCCTGTGGGATGGGGAGGCTGGTACGAAGGGTGGCAGGCGGTCGGGGGGCCCCTGTGGAGAGGGCGTCCCTCTGGGCCTGCTCCCTGCCAGGCTCTGGGGCATGCAGTGCCCCGGTAACAGCCCATCCCTGCTTGCCCCGTGCAGGAGCTACCCCCAAATCATAGCGCCCATCATCCTGTGTGCCTCGCTGTCCAATGTCAATGTGTCAGTGCAGCTGGGGGACACGCCACCCTTCGCCTTGGGCTTCAACTCCATCTCTGCAGGTACGGGCTGGCAGCTGGCACCAGGGTGGCTGCTGGGCTCTTCTTGGGGGTTGGTGGCTCTGCCAGAGAGGCACCAGGATGAAAATGGGGAGGGCCATGCTATCTCTGTGCTTGCCCATGTCTGTGTCTGGCCAGGGGCTGTGGACCCCTGCCTGGTTGTGTCTGGGTTGCCCCTGTTCGCGGGCAGCTGAGCAGGCAGCAGCGAGCCCTGCCTGCACTCACCCCCTCCTCTCTGCCTGCAGACTACCAGCACCTGCGGCCGCAGAGCGTGCACCAGCGAGCGGTGCTGGCCGTGGACCACCTCTGCTGGCGCGTGGGCAATGACTCGCACATCCAGCGTGCCCCACATCCCCCCAACATGCATGTGTGGGGAGAAGCCCTCATCCTTGACTCCTTCAACCTGCAGGTGAGGGGCGAGCTGAGGGGGCGAGGGGTGGCTCTTGGAAGGGGGGATTGCCTGTTTGCAACTCCATGTGGGTGGCATGGGGACACATGGTGGCACGGGGACATCCTGCAGCCTGAGAGTGATCGTCCTGTTTGTCCTGCAGGGCAGCTACAACCAGCCCCTGGGCATGTCCAGTGCCCAGTCGGACACACTTTTCCTGGACTGCACTATCCGGGGGTTGCAAGTGGAGTCGTCTGACACCTGCACAGAGTGCCTGGCTAGGGTCCTGCCCCTGTTCTGCCCAAGGCCCAGTGGAGCTGGGCTTGCCAAGCAGCCGCCCTCTGCCTCAGCTGAGCCCTGGGGGCTGCTCTGGAAGGTGGATCTGAAGGTGGAGGACGTGAACCTTTTCACACTCTCAGCTCTGGTGGGTAAGTAGCATCCAGACTGATCCCAGATGGCTGTCCTGGAACAGCCCCGCAGTCAGAGGAACGTGGCGTGTTGTGGTGTGCCTCCTCCGTGCCTCCAGCACTGACGTGCCACCTCTCTAGGTGCCCTGGAGCTGCGGCTGGACACGTTGACCATCCTGGGGAGTGCCGAGAGCTGCACGGTCAGCGTCCAAGGCATGGTGCTGGCCTTGGTGAAGAGCATCACGGAGAAGATGCAGCCATGCTGCAAAGCTCCTGCCATCCCTAATCCGGTGGCCAACCTCTCCATGCTCTCTGTCAGCTACCACAGCAGCATCCGCTCCCTGGAGGTTGGTTTGGGTGTCAGGTCTCTGCTTTATCCTGTACTGGTGGGACTGGGATGGATGGGGCAGGGTGAGGATTGGCTGGCACCAAAAGGTGCTGGAGAGGAGAATGGGGTTGGGCTGTGCTGGACCCGGTGGTGATTTGGTGCCTGCTCGCTCTCTCCGGTGTAGGTGCAGTGCGGCGAGGGGCTGGCGGTGCTGTGGAGCCCACCCGACCACATGCACTTGTACCATCACACCCTGGCCACCCTGCAGTGCCACGAAGCCTTGCGGAGCGCCCTCGGCCACAGGACGCCTCATTCCCCGCTCCCAGAGAGCCCAGCATCCCACCCAGTCACCCCTACTGAGACACCAGGGCCCCTCCAGCCAGATGGGACCTCCCCCAAAAGACTCCTGTCCCTGTCACTGGAGCTGAGCTCTGCCAAGCTCACAGCCTTTGTCTCTGAGGCCAACTACATCAGCCTGGCTGCCGAACGGACCTCCGTGAGCTGGCACGGTGGTGCCCTGCATGGCTACTGCCCCGAGCTGGCCGCTGGCTTTGACGGACACAGCATCTTCAGCTTCAAGGAGGTGGAGGTGAAGCTGCTGCCAGAGCTGGAGGAGGTCATCTTGCACCGCTGCGCCTTCCCCACCCTGCGCACCCTCCGCAACCGTGGCTGGGCCTTCTCCTTTGCCAGCGTGACCATCGAGTTCCCCTACCAGTACGACTTCTCCCGCACGCTGGATGCTGCTGTGGGCGTGCAGAAGTGGCTGAAAGGCCTGCATCGGCATGGCCGCCCTGCCAGCACGGCGCTGCCCCCCGACCTCCTGCTCAAAGTGACGCACTTCTCCTGGGTCTTCCTGGACGACGTCTTTGAGGTCAAGTTACGAGACAACTATGAGCTGATGAAGGACGAAAGCAAGGAGAGTGCCAAGCGGTTGCAGCTGCTGGACACCAAAGTGGCTGCGCTGCGCAAGCAGCATGGCGAGTTGCTGCCTGCCCGTAAGATCGAGGAGCTCTATGCCTCGCTGGAGAAGAAGAACATCGAGATCTACATCCAGCGCTCACGGCGCCTCTATGCCAACACACCTATGCGGAGGGCCCTCCTCACCTGGACCCTGGCCCACTTGGAGCTGGTGGCCATGGCTGATGAGTCCTTCCACGGCACGGAGCGTGTGTTGGAACAGATGAGGGACGTGGACAGCGTCAGCCCGTTCCCCCCTGAGGGTCTGGAGATGGTCACCCAGTGGTGCCGCATGATGAAGGGCAGAGTTGGCAGCTTCTTTGGTGAGTTGCTTTGCATGAGGGTGACCTTGGAGGACAACGTGGTGGCTGCATGGCCTGGGGTCCCAGGACAGGGACCTGCTGGCACCACGTGATGTGTAACCAAACAGGGGCGATGATTTTTGGAGGTTCAAGGGAGGGGGAAGGGAGTCGAGATGGGACAGGACAGCGGCTCCTGCCATGGCTCAGAGTAGGGGACTGGGGCAGCGTCCCTTCACCACCCCATCTCTCAGCCCATCCTCTGCCCTGCAGTGCGGATCCGTGACTACCCTCGCTACCTCTTTGAGATCCGGAACTGGCAGCTCTCTGGCCGGCTGATCGGAGCTGAGCAGTGTGGCCAGGCCTGCTCCCGGCGCCGCCAGGTCCTGAAGCTGGGACTGCCCTGGGGAGATGCGACAGTGGAGAGGAACATGCCACCCTTGAAGTTCTACCACGACTTCCACTGTAAGAGCTGGAGGGACAGGGGGCCTCGGTGCCATGGTGGGGACGAGGCTGTGTGGGACATGCAAAGGGCTGAGCCAACCTCTATGTCCCCAGCTGAGATCTCCCAGTACACCATCGTCTGGGGGCCCTGCTGGGACCCGGCCTGGACCCTGATCGGCCAGTGCGTGGATCTCCTCACCAAGCCCTCAGAGGACCCCAGCGCCCCATTGCCCTGGTGGGACAAGAGCCGCCTTCTCTTCCACGGGGACTGGCACATGGACATTGAACAGGCCAACCTGCACCAGCTGGCCACCGAGGTGGGTACTGCCAGGGTAGGGAGCAGAGCGTGGCCTGGGCTCGGCTCACACCTGCCTCTCCCCATGCTTGTCCTTGCAGGACCCCTACAACACCACGGAGAACATGCACTGGGAATGGAGCCACCTCTCCTTCCACTGGAAGCCTGGGCAGTTCGTCTTCAAGGGCAACCTGGACATCAACGTCCGGACAGCCTCCAAGTGAGCGTGGGCCCAGGAGTGCAGGGCCTGCCACCAGTGCTGGGGGGTAACTGGGTTCTCTTTCCCCGTTCAGGTACGACGACTGCTGCTTCCTGCACCTGCCCGATCTCTGCATGACGCTGGACCTGCAGTGGCTGTGCCACGGGAACCCCCACGACCACCACGGCGTGGTGCTGCGCTCCCCCGAGTTCCTGCCCGAGGTGCCGGTGGGGCAACAGTACGACTCCTACCGTGCCTTCCGCTCCGAGAACCTCAACCTCTCCATCCGGATGGACCTGACACGGCCCAGTGAGGGTGGGTGACAGTGCCCCGGGGAACCCTTGGGGCCGAGGGGGATGGGGCGAGGCATGCTGGTTTTGGCGATCCTTATCAGTCCTGGGTTGGGTGCTGCTGTGTCCCTGCCCCGCAGTGCTGGCTGACGGCGGGTATATTCTCAGAGCACTCCCAGCCCCGGATCCTGCTCTACAGCAGCACCCTCCGCTGGATGCAGAACTTTTGGGCCACGTGGACCAGCGTGACGCGCCCCATCTGTCGCGGGAAGCTCTTCAACAACATGAAACCCAGTAAGAAGAAGCTGGGGCAGCATTACAAGCAGTTGTCTTATACCGCGCTCTTCCCCCGGCTGCAGGCAAGTCTTGGGGGTGGGGGTCCGGTGTTACCTCCCCACTCTGCCTGCACTGGGCTCTCAGCCCCTGCTCTCTGCTCCCTCACAGGTGCATTACTGGGCCTCCTTTGCCCAACAGCGGGGGATCCAGGTGGAGTGCTGCCAGGGGCACATCTTCACTCGCGGCACCCAGCGGCTTATCCCACAAGGTGAGTGGGGGCCCTGCCGGCCACACTTCTAGGCAGGGCAGAGCCCCGGCTGACCCCTCTCCCTGTCCCCCAGCCGGCACAGTGATGCGACGCCTCATTTCGGAGTGGAGCATCACACAGATGGTGAGCGACCTGAGCCAGGTCACCGTGCACCTCATGGCCTCCACTTGTGATGAGAATGCCGACCACCGGCTCGACACCCTGGTGAAGAAAACCCATCTGCTGAGCCTGTCCTCCCTCACCTACCAGCGGCACAGCAACCGCACGGCTGAGGAGGTACCGCTGCAAAGACATAGGGCATGCAGCCTGTGCTGGCCTGATGGCATCCCTCTGGGACAAGGGGACCTTGGTCTTTGGGTGCAATGGGGGAGGGATTTGGCTGGAGAGGAGGCAGACCTGCAAGGCCTCTGATCTCCCCAGCGCCTGGCCAAAGGGATGCCTTGTTCCAGCCACAGCATCCCTGGTATGGGTCTGTGCTGAGGGCTCTGGGGTGGTCCCCTGGGCTCTGGTCCCCACGCTCTGCCTGCAGGGACCAGCAGGGCTCCCAGCCCCAGTGTGTGAAGCCCATGGGCAGGGGCTGGGAGTGGCTTTGCCATGCTGAGGCTCTGACCCTCTGTGCCCAGGAGCTGCCCCTGCGGGATGGGGACGATGGTTTCCACACGCACCAGCTGCACTTGGTGGACCTGCGGGCATCCTGGACCACCACCAACCGGGACATCGCCTTCGGCCTCTACGACGGCTACAAGAAAGCAGCTGTGCTCAAGCGCAACCTCTCCACTGAGGCCCTGAAGGGGCTGAAGATCGACACGCAGCTACAAGCCAAGAAGCTGAAGCGGGGCCCGCTCTCTGCTCACTCCGTCCCTGCCAGAGTGACCGCTCCCATCACCAGCGGCCGTCCTGAGAGAGCCTCCTCAGGGGGTGAGCACGGCAGGGAGGGGAGCAAGGGGAAACCCACAGCCAGCAATGTGCATGCTAGCCCAAAGCCATGCCTGCCTTCACCCTGTCACCCTCAGCCAGCCCCCCGTAGCCTTGCACTGACCCTTTCTCCTCCCCCAGGGGCCTACATGCTGCAGAAGCTCATTGAGGAGACGGACAAGTTCGTGGTCTTCACGGAGGAGGAGTCGGGGGCTAGCGAGCAGCTGTGCGGCATTGCCGCCTGCCAAACTGATGACATCTACAACCGCAACTGCCTCATCGAACTGGTCAACTGCCAGGTACCTGTCCTTGGCCAGCCTGCCTGTCCCCACGCTCTCCTCTCCCCATGGCCTTGGTGTTAGAGAGTCTGTCCCTGCCCCAGAAGGGGTCATCTGACCCCCAGGGTCTCTCCCCCTGCAGATGGTGCTGCGAGGTGCGGAGACAGAGGGCTGCGTGATCGTGTCCGCTGCAAAGGCCCAGCTGCTGCAGTGCCAGCACCACCCCGCCTGGTACGGGGACACGCTGAAGCAGAAGACGTCCTGGACCTGCTTGCTGGACGGCATGCAGTACTTTGCCACAACGGAGAGCAGCCCCACCGAGAGGGAGCATGGGCAGCTCTGGCTGGAGGTGAGTGGCTGGGGGGGCTGTGATGCATGAGCTGCAGGGGCAAGCAGTGCTGTCAGTGCCCTGGCCAAGGCAGGGAGAGCAGGGACAGCCAGTGGTGCCTTCTTGCCTCCCCAGGTGAAAAATATTGAGGAGCATCGGCAGCGGAGCCTGGATTCGGTGCAGGAGCTGATGGAGAGCGGGCAGGCAGTGGGGGGCATGGTCAGCACCACCACAGGTACTGCCCACAGAGCTGGCTGCTGTGCCTACCCCAATCCCACTTGTGTGTGACCCCAAGGCTGGTGAAGCTGAGAGCGCCTGGCCTGTCGCCGGATGGCTCCAGGACCTGGCTGATGCTCTGAGCCCTGTGCCGTAGGGTCCCCAATGTGCCGGGCCATGGCCCTCTGACCGTGGTCCCCCTCCCTGTCCCCAGACTGGAACCAGCCCTCAGAAGCCCAGCAGACCCAGCAGGTGCAGAGGATCATCTCTCGCTGCAGCTGCCGCATGTACTATATCAGCTACAGCCATGACATTGACCCCGAGTTGGCCACGCAGATAAAGCCCCCCGAGACTCCCGCCAACCAGGAGAAGGAGGATCTGCTGAAGAAGCAGGAGGGTGGGTGCATCCAGGCAGTGTGTCTCAGGGGGGTAGAGCTCTGGGTTGACCCACAGGTGCCGGCTAAGCTCAAGGATGGTCTGTCTTGGCCCTGCTGAGATCAGAGGGGTGCATACAGCAGGGGTCCCCAGCCACATGGCAGTGTACCAGATGATGCTGGACATGCTGTGCCTGCTGGAGCCAGTGTAACCACCTTGGCTCATTCCCCATCCCTCTCCATCTCCGGCTGGCCCCCACACGCTTCCCATTTCTGGCCATGTTGAGGCCCAACTTGCCCTTTGTCCCTGCAGGAGCTGTGGATACGTTCACGCTGATCCACCACGACCTGGAGATCTCCACCAACCCTGCGCAGTATGCCATGATCCTTGACATAGTCAACAACTTGCTGCTGCACGTGGAGCCCAAGCGCAAGGTACTCGCAAGGCTTCAGGTCACCGTGTCGCTCGCTGTGCCCAGGGCAATCCTAACCTTCCCCTATCCCCATGTCCAGGAGCACAGTGAGAAGAAACAGCGGGTGCGCTTCCAGCTGGAAATCTCCAGCAATCCTGAGGAGCAGCGCAGCAGTATCCTACACCTGCAAGAGGCCGTGAGGCAGCACGTCGCCCAGATCCGGCAGCTGGAGAAGCAGATGTACTCCAATGTGAAGGTGAGGCCGCTTCCAGGGAGGGCCTGGCTCCCTGGGGTCCCTGCTCTGGAGCAGAGGGTGCTGAGGATTGTCTGTCCTTCAGTCCCTGCAGGATGACAGCAAAAATGAGAGCCTTCTCGACCTCAACCACAGGCTGCAGCAGCAGCTGAGCCAGGAGAAAGCTGACCTGCAGCTAGAGAGTGAGGAGCTGAACATACTGATCAGGTAGGGACCATCTCTGGCTTCCCCAGCGTTGCGTCCCCCTTACTCCAGGGCTCCCACATCCCAGCGCTCCCCTCTCTGCTGCAGGTGCTTCAAGGACTTCCAGCTGCAGCGAGCCAACAAGATGGAGCTGCGAAAGCAGCCGGAGGATGTGAGCGTGGCACGGCGGACTGAGTTCTACTTCGCCCAGGCACGTTGGCGCTTGACTGAGGAGGACGGGCAGCTGGGCATAGCCGAGCTGGAGCTCCAGCGCTTCCTCTACAGCAAGGTACCGAGCCAGCCGGTGGCACCCACAGCCCCCAAGCCAGGGCCCGAATCCTGCGGGGCTGATGGGTCTGTGTGCGCAGGTCAACAAGTCTGATGACACAGCTGAGCATCTGCTGGAACTGGGCTGGGTCACGATGAACAACCTCCTGCCCAACGCTGTGTACAAGGCAAGCGGCAGCCTCCAGGAGCAGCCCTGCACCCTGGGGACCCATGGGTGGCCTATCCTCACCCCAGCCACCCATCCTCTTCCCTGCAGGTGGTGCTGCGTCCCCAGAGCTCCTGCCAGTCTGGACGGCAGCTGGCACTGAGGATTTTCAGCAAGGTCCGGCCCCCCGTGGGAGGCATCTCCATCAAGGAGCACTTCGAGGTGCCGGCGCCAGGCTGGGAGGTGGCAGGGTCCCCGTGGGGCACAGGCAGCCTGTGCCTGGCTTTGACGTGCCTCTCTCCCCGCAGGTGAACGTGGTGCCCCTCACGATCCAGCTCACCCACCAGTTCTTCCACAGGATGATGGGTTTTTTCTTCCCCGGCCGCAATGTGGAGGAGGAGGAGGTGGGGGATGAGGAAGATAAGTCCAAGCTGGTGACGACAGGTGAGAGGCTCATGGTAGCCCTTCTCCCTGGCACCTGAGCCATGTCCTTGAGTGGCTCTGGCTGCACGTCCAGGATATGTTTGTGGGCAGCTGCTGGTGGACCACACGTCGAGGAACAGGGACTTGTGGTCTCCCTTTGTGGGCAGAGAGCCAGTGGGGAGAGCAGCAAAGCTGGGAGGAGTCTGGGTCATGGCTGACCCCCAGCCAGCCACCACCTCCCACCCTGTTTGTCCCAGGGATCCCCGTGGTGAAGCCGCGGCAGCTGATCGTGGCTGATGACTCGCTGGGCCCAGGGAAGGGGGTCGCTCAGGGACTGAATCGGACGTCAGGAGTCAGAAGATCATTCCGAAAAGCACCAGAGGTACCTGACGCTGCCTTGAGGGGGGAATCGGGAAGAGTCCTGCCGTGCAGCCAGTCTGTTTTCCCTCGGCCGCAGGGCTGGGCAGCCATGTCCTACCCCGCTTGCCTGCCCGTTTTCTCCGGCTCCCTCCCACCGTGAGGATTTGCATCCTTTACAACCAAGCACCTGCACACTTGATGTGATCCCTGCAGCATCTCGTTTTCCTAACACCATGCCAGAGCAGCTCTCGCCTCTCCCCGGTGAAGCAATGCCATGGCCTAGTGCCCAGCTGTCTCTTCCCCGCTGGTTCCTGGCTGTGTCCCCTCTCCTTCCCTTCTGCTCATGGCTCCTGCTCTGTCCCCAGCATCCCGTGGATGACATCGACAAGATGAAGGAGCGCGCGGCCATGAACAATTCCTTCATCTACATCAAGATCCCGCAGGTGCCACTCTGCGTCAGCTACAAGGTGCGGGGCGGGTGGGATGGGGCGTGCTGGGGAGGGGGCACAGCCCCTCTGGCTGGGGGTGGCCTGGGGCATCGTCCCACCTTGCCTGACACCCCTGTCACCCAGGGCGAGAAGAACAGCGTGGACTGGGGCGACCTGAACCTGGTGCTGCCGTGCCTGGAGTACCACAACAACACGTGGACGTGGCTGGACTTCGCCATGGCGGTGAAGAGGGACAGCCGCAAAGCCTTGGTGGCACAGGTATGTGGGATCCCATCCTGCGGTGCCTCCTTTCCTCTCACAGGGAGGCTGCCGGAGCCGTTCTGCCTAGGACACGGGTGGAAACCCCACGGTGGGCAGCACGTTCTCCAGAGTGGGAAGCAGCCGCGCTGGCTCAGCAGCTCAGGCTCTCACCCGTGCCGAGGAGCCCGGGTGTGGCCCTGGGGTGCTGAACCCCCTAAATCCTGGGGCAGGTGATCAAAGAGAAGCTACGCCTGAAGCCAGTGGCAGGCGCGGAAACGCGGGGGAAGCTGGAGAACAAATCAGATGGGACCATCCAGCAGCAGGAGGAGGACGAGAAGGCGCGTCTGCTCATCGGGCTGAGCGTGGGCGAGAAGAACCCCAGCAAGAAGTCAATCTTCGGCAGGCGCAAATGACGGCAGCACCCGGCAGGCCGGGAAGGGACTGGGGTGTCCCGCGCTCCCCCCTCTGGAGGGGCACCCCTATGGCAGGGGGGGCCCACGCTGCTGGGAGCGGCGATGCCCAAGGCGGGGGTTAGCCACGCGCAGGCCCTCGGCAGCCCTGTCGCTGCAGGGCAGGGGCGCAGCAGCACGGGGATGTGGGGCGCAGCGTGCTCCGGGGCCGCTTTGTGGGGCGCAGACCCCCGTGCCAAGGGTTCCCGCGAGCTTCCCCCCTCCCTGCTGTGCGGGTGCTGGGCCCAGCCCCTGGGCCTGGTGAAGCAGCAGGATCGCTCCAGGCTGGGAGAAAGGGGAACTGGAGAGAGTTTAAATAAAGAGTTTTTAATTTGGAAGAGTCTTGGGCCAGCGGCTCGTTACTCGCCTCCCCGTTCATGCCGCAGTGCCAGGCTCGGCGCCGTCACCGCCCTCTAAGCTCGGCAGCCCCCCACCTGCTATGGCTTCACCCCCTGCCCTTCCCGGGGGGTTGCTCGGGGCACCTGCTTTTGGGGGCTTGGGGGTCCCTTGCAGCACCTACATCGCCCCGGGCTTGTCCCTCTCCCATCTCCTCTGTGAGCCCCGTCGGTGCCTGGGGCTCGGTGGGGGCTGCAGGTACCCCACCGGCTGCCCCGGGGCAAAAAGTGGGGTGCAAGGGGAGAATGAGTGGTCAAAGGGGGAACCCCAAAGTGTGCAAAGGGGGGTCCCGGAGGGTGTGTCCTGCCCGGGGGCGGGGGGGGGGGAATCAGTCACGGGTGGGGTGCGCACCCGGGTGCAAGGGGGAGTCCCCGGTGCGGAAGCTCGTCCCGGGGTGCGCTCCCGGTGCAAGGGGGCAGCCCCGGCGCTCGACC
>NW_010972831.1:3997521-3998047 GCF_000737465.1 Haliaeetus leucocephalus | reverse complement strand
CCCCGCGGGGCCCCGCCGAGGAGCCGCCGCTGCCCGGGTGGCCGCTGCCGCAGCTCGTCTCGCTTTTCCTGCCGGAGTTCCCCGTCCGCCCCTCCGCCCGCCAGCAGCAGCTCAAGGTGCCGTCCCGGGGCCCCCCCACCCTCCTACCGGGGTCCCGGTGTATCCTACCGGGGTTCCCGACCGTCCTCCCGGGGCGCCAGCGCATCCCCGCCCCGGCAGCCCCGAGCGCCCTAACGGGTCCCCTTCGCACCTCGTACCGGGGTCCCTGCACGCCCTACCGGGGTCCTTGCACGCCCTACCGGGGTCCCCCAGCGCCCCGTGCATCCTTCCCGAGCGTCCTCCCGCGCCGTCCGTGCATCCCGTGCCGTCCTACCGGGAGCGCCGACCGTCTTACCGGCTCTCCTCGCACGCCGTACCGGGTCCCTGTGCATCCTACCGGCGTCCCCCGACCGTCCCACCCGGTCCCCTTCTACCCCCGGGGGGGGGTCCCCGTGTCGAGTCCCTCTGCACCCTAATGGGGTCCCTC
>NW_010972831.1:3994513-3997511 GCF_000737465.1 Haliaeetus leucocephalus | reverse complement strand
GCCCGCACACGTGTCCCCGCACACGCGCACGCTCCCCCCGTGTTGCCTGCTGCCCCGTGGGGATCCAGGCGTTCGGTTCCTGGCTCCCACCCCACAGCCAGCGCGGGGACAGGGACAGGGGGGACAGGGATGGGGACGAGCCACAGTGGGGCAGGGACCAGCACGGGGGTGAATAAGGCACCCCAGTCCTGGTCCCTGCCTGGCCCCGGTGGCCCTGATGGCCGTGCCACCTCGGTGCCCACGTAGCTTGCGTGTTCCCAGTGCCTGTGTGATCCCGGGGACCGTGTCACTTTGGTACCCGTGTGGCCATGGTGCCTGTGCCGCCTTGGAGTTCATGTGGCCCTGGTGCTTGCGTGTTCCCAGTGGCCACATGGCTCTGGTGCCCATGTCGCTATGGTACGTGACCCTGGTACTTGCATGCTCCTGTGCCTCCTTAGTCATGCCCATGTCACATTAGTCCGTGGTCCTGGTGCCAGTGTGGTCCCATGTCACCTTAGTCCGTGGTCCTGGTGCTTGTGCCACCTCGCCGCCCTTATGGCCCCACTACTTGCATCACCTTGGTGCATGGCCCCAGTGACCCACCAGGCTCCCTGTGCCCATGCCACCCCGGTGCCCTTGCCACCCCGGTGCCCTTGCCCCTCGTGCCAGCCCAGCCCCGCAGGGCAGCCCGTCGGTAAGGCACATCGCCCGTCCCGGCAGTGTGCACCTACTGCAGCACCGGAGACCTGCACGCGCTGTGGCGTGCCGCCGGGCACTTTGCCGAAGCCACCGTCCGCCTGTTTGCAGCTGAGCTGGTGCTGGTGCTGGGTAAGTGGCCCGCTGTGCCAGGGACAGCCACCACTGTCCCCACTGATGGAGACCAGCAGGCAGGGTCAGCCATTCCTGAGGGTGGGCAGCTGCCTGCGGGGTGCCGTAGGGGTGGCAATGGGCACCGTGCCGGGAGGGGACCCGCCACTCTGACGGCTCCGTCTTCTCCCCAGTGTACCTCCACGACCTGGGCATCATGCACAGAGACGTGAAGGTGGGTGGCAGCGGGGCTGGGGGGCCGGAGGATGGGGTGGGGGGGTCTCCGAACCCCCCAACATGGAGAGGCCACCCCAGCACCTGTCTCGTTTCAGATGGAGAACATCCTCCTGGATGAGAGAGGTAAGAGTCTGGTGGCACTGGCTTGGGGATGCCCCATTCGTGGGGACACCCCGTCCATTGGGACACCCCGTCCATGGGTCCCCACGCAGTGTCTCACCCCACAGGGCACCTCAAGCTCACCGACTTCGGCCTCTCCCGGCATCTGCGGTGGGGCGAGCGAGCCCACACCATCTGCGGCACCCTGCAGTACATGGGTAAGGGGGCAGCGGGGGGCTGCGGTGGGGGGCACGGACCCCCCAGGCACTCACCCGCTCATCCCTGCAGCCCCGGAGGTGCTGAGCGGGGGGCCCTACGGCCACACAGCTGACTGGTGGTCCCTGGGAGTCTTGCTCTTCGCCCTGGCCAGCGGGGAGGTGAGGACCACGGCGGGGGGGGGGAGTAATACGGGCACTCCACGGAGCCCCTAAATCTGCTCCCTGCCCCCCAGTTCCCTGTGGCGCCAGCGGGGGACCATGTGGCCATGCTGGAGCGCGTCAAGGAGAGCAGCTACGAGATCCCACCTGCGTTCAGCCCCGCACTGGCCCGGCTGCTTGCCGAGGTAACCCTCCCACCTGGATTTTGGGGTCCCTGCTGGCCCCCTGGACTGGATGTTGGGGTCCTCACCGCTCACTGTCCTCCCTCCGTCCCCAGCTGCTGTGCCACAACCCCCTGCGCCGCCTGCGCTACCTCCACCATTTCCAGGGCCACCCCTTCTTCCGCGGGGTGGCCTTCGACGCCGACCTGCTGCAGAAGGACCCGGTGGCGATGGCGGTGGCCCCGCGCCCCCTCGAGCAGCCCCCACCCGATCCTGCCACCTTCGCTGACTTCGACTGCGACCTCGTCGTCTCCCCGGGCCGGCCTTGGCCTGGCTGAGCCACCGTGGCTGGGACCCCCGGCATCGCTCAGGGACAACCCCCCCACCACCCCTTACCCCGGCAGCGGGTCGGACCCTGCTGGGCCGGGTCCCTCTTACCCCAACGCTGTACCTCTCCCCGCGGGAGCAATAAACCCGAGAGCCGCGGGCACCGCTGTGGGTGCTGCCCTGACTCCTGGGGGGGAGCGGGACCCCCAGGGGGGTGTTTGGGGCTGGTTTCCCCCCCTCCTCCCTCGGGTAGGGGTCGGGGCAGGTCTGGGGGGCCGTGCAGGGCTGGTTCCCTCGGGGTAGCCGCTGGGGAGGCCCCGAGATCGGGGGGAGGGAGCTGGGCTTGTCCGTCCGCATGTGTCCCCCCTCCACCTCCAAGGGCTGCGCGTCCCCGGCGGGCTGCGCGCTCCCGACGCGCCCCGTGCTTGGCGCTGTACTGCGCCGTAGGGGCGGGGCCTCGCCCTCAAGACACGCCCACTCCCCAACCCACCGCCTGGCGTAGCCCCGCCTTTAACAAACCTCTCCGGCGGTGTGACGCGTGCGCGGAGCAGCCAATCAGAGCGGTGCGTGGTTTTCAAACGGGCGGCGCGCGGGGACCGGCGGGACCTGGACCGGAGCCGGGACCGGGACCGGGACCGGGGCCGGAGAGCGGGACCGGGGCCGGAGAGCGGGACCGGGGCCATGCGGGCTGCCCAGACCCCCACTGTGAGTGCCCCGGTCCCGCTCTCCGGCCCCGGTCCCGGTCCCGGTCCCGGCTCCGGTCCAGGTCCCGCCGGTCCCCGCGCGCCGCCCGTTTGAAAACCACGCACCGCTCTGATTGGCTGCTCCGCGCACGCGTCACACCGCCGGAGAGGTTTGTTAAAGGCGGGGCTACGCCAGGCGGTGGGTTGGGGAGTGGGCGTGTCTTGAGGGCGAGGCCCCGCCCCTACGGCGCAGTACAGCGCCAAGCACGGGGCGCGTCGGGAGCGCGCAGCCCGCCGGGGACGCGCAGCCCTTGGAGGTGGAGGGGGG
>NW_010972831.1:3993808-3994459 GCF_000737465.1 Haliaeetus leucocephalus | reverse complement strand
GGGGGGGGGTACCAGGGTAGTGGGAGGATAAGTGTATCTACTGGGCTGGGGGAAATGGGGAGACTGGGGCAAACGGCTATGGGGTGTTGGGGGGAAGGGCAGGGCAGCCCTGACCCCCTCTACCCCCCCCAAATGTCCTGTAGGACCATGACTGCGCCACCCCAGTATCCTGCACCCGGGGCCCCCCCAGCAGCATCACCTCAGTGCCCTGCAAACCAGGACGCCCCAGAAGTGCTATCCTGCTCCCCCCCAGCAGCACCACCCTAGTGCCTTGCACCTCGGGGCCCCCAGGGACTCCCACCCTAGGCTCCAGCACCTTGGAGCCCCTCGGAACTCCTGCTCTGAAGCCTGGTGCCCCTGAGATCCTCAGCAATCCCACCCTGGCGCCCAGTGCCCTGGAGCCTCCCAGCAGGACCAAGCCAGAGCCGCCTGGTAGTCCCACCCCAGGGCCCAGCACCCCGGAGCCCCCCAGCAGTACTGTGACAGCACCCAGCACCCCAGAGGCCTCTGGCAGCACTGTGACAGCCCCCCTGTGCAGCCCTGTCCCAGGGCCCAGCACCCCAGAGCCCTCCGGTAGCACCGTGCCAGCCCACATGTGCAGCCCCATGCCAGGGTCCGGCACTTCAGAGCCCCCCAGCAGCACCGTGCCAG
>NW_010972831.1:3984975-3993798 GCF_000737465.1 Haliaeetus leucocephalus | reverse complement strand
GTTGTGTACCCCAGAGCACCCTGGCAGCACCAGCCCAGCACCCTGCACCCCAGGACCCCCCGACATCATCAGCTCGGTGCCTTGCACTCCAAACTCCCCAGGCAGCACCCCTCTAGCACCCTGCAACCCCAGGTCCCCTGGTAGCGCCAGCCTGGCCTCCTGCACCCCAGGGCCCCCCGGCACCAGCTCCACCCCGCAGGAAGCCCCCTTCCACGGGTGGCGAGCGGCACCCGCCGACCTCTCCTGCAGCCCCGTGGCTGCCGAGCCCCTGGCTGGAGATGGGGGTGCTGGTTCCCTACCTTGCCAAGGCACCCCTGAGGGAGCCGAGTCCCCTGCCCCCCCACAGCAGGGCCCCCCGGAACTCCCTCCCACCGAGGCGGGTAGGTTGGAGCCTGCCGGGTCAGAGGCAACGGCCACCCCCATCCCCTCGCCTGAGGTGGCCCAGGGTGCCGTCTCCTGGGTGTTGCCACTGGTGTGGCTGGAGAAGAGCCTCAACGCCTCGTCCCTGCTGGATTCCCTGCGGCACAGCCTGCCCCTGCCGCGGCAGGACATCGGCACCAGCGTCACCCCCGTGCCCACCGTGGCCGCCGGCACCAGCGTCACCCCCGTGCCCACCGCGGCTGCCGGCACCTTCATGACCCCTCGGGACCTGCGGGATAAGAGCATGAACACATCTGCCGGCGGCCTCCCTTGTGCCAAGGACAGCGCTGCCGAAACAGACTCCCTGCTCTGGCAGTAAGTGTGGGGATGTGCCCACCCAGACGGGGCTGTCACCTTTGGTCTGTCCCTGCCTGAAGCCCTCTCTCTGTCCCCAGCTGTCCCCGGGAGCAGCTGAAGTCCCTGCCACGGGCAGAGCTGGAGGGGCGGCTGGAGAGCACCCTCATCATCATCGAAGCCCTCTCGCTCCAGCTGCGTGACTGGCAGGAGAGCCAGCGGCCGCTGCCCGGCGTGGGGCCGGCCGAGCAGAGGGACGCACTCACCCAGACTGACATCACCCACCCCAAAGGGGTAAGAGTCCTCGCAGGGGCGATGCCACCCTTGTTCCCTGTGGCCTCGGTGCCGTGACAGTGCCCACGTGCCGCCGGCGGGATGGTGGCCCCGGCTGGACCGCAAGCCGGTGGAGCGGAAATAAAGCGGGGCTGCTGCGGCATGGCACGGCATCACGCGCCTGGCTCAACCCGCTGAGTTTGCTGGATTTGAACCCTTTGTGCGGGGAAACATCCCTGGCACACGTGGGGGGAGGATGGGAGCTGTCATGGCTAACCGGCTCTCACTGGACCCCGGGGTGGAACAGGGCTGGTGCGAAGCCCCCTCCCCTCTGCTGGGATGCCCTTAGGAGGAAGAGATCTACCGCAAACTCTACCTTGAGCTGCGGAGGAAAACGGAGGCTCTGCAGCGGCAGCGGGGAGCGGAACAGGACCTGCAGCGGGAGCTGGAGCTGGCTGCCGCGGGCACGGTGCGTCTCGGCTGGCTGGCGTGTGATGAGTGCACCAGGTCTCAGCTGGGCAGGGCATGTGTGTGTCCGATGCTGCCTGTGCCAGCTCTGGGAGCGCTGCCTGAGCACCGGTGCCTTTATCCCTTCCCCAGAGCGCCTGGAGCAGGCAGTGCCTCCTGTTTCGGGGCCTCGTAGATGCCACCTTTCAGAGCTTGCAGGATGAGCAGGGAGCCCTTGCCCAGGAGGTGAGCACCCAATGCGGCTGGGCTGGCCCCCCCTTGCCCCTGGGTTTTGGGAGATGCTGGTGCTGCTGGCACACATGGCAGCTGTTGGCTATACCGGGTGCTGTCTCCTCTCACAGCAGGAGCAGGCGAGGGCCCTGGTGTCCCGGTGTCAGGCCATGCTGGAGAGCGTGCCCGGCAAGCTGCGGAGCTGCCTGGAGGAGCGGGATGCCATGAGGCAGCGAGCGGACGAAGCCCTCCGAGCCAAGGAGGAGGTAGGGGGGGCAGCCGGTGGGGGGGTCGGGGCAGGGTCTGCTGTCCCCATGCCTTTGATGGGGTGTCCTGCATCTTTGCCCATCTCTGGGGGGTGAAGGTCTTCCTGGCATCCCAGGGGAAAGCCCAATGTGGCCCTGGAAGGCGAGAAGTGCTTGGAGGTGCCCGGAGCGGCTGGAGCTCTCTGGATGGGTTTTTGGCTTGGGCTGTGTCCCGCTTGGAGCAGGAGCCCTGGGCGGCAGCAGCATGCGGGGACGGTTCCTGGAAATTGCCCCTGTGCGACACCGTGCCCGGAGCAGCATCTTTCCCTCGGCAGGGAGATCGCTTCCTGGAGACCTTCCGCGCCCATGCCAGTGCCCAGATCGGTGCCCGCGACCAGAGCCTGGCGTCCCAGCGAGAGCTGGGCACGCTGCTGGCGGATGCCATTGACCAGCAGGTACTGAACGGGTGGGCACCTCCAGCTGCCTCCCACCTGGGTCCCTGGGGGCTGGAAGGGCATCCCCACATCCTGAGCTTGGGTGATGCTCTGAGCAATGGTCTGTGATGGGCTTGGGTCCACCAGAGGTTTCTTGGCACTGCTGCTGGGAAGCTGCCATAGATCCGGCCTCGGGGCTGGCGCTTGCCTCCCTCCACGGCCATTGAATATGGATCTTCAACCACAGCAGTGCTGACCCATCTCTCCTACCCCCCAGGCATCCCTGGCTGCTGAGGCTCAGCCTTTCCGGGAATTCGTAGATATCACCTTTGAAAATCTAGAGGAGGAAAGGAGAGCCCTGGACGCAGAGGTGAGGGCTGTCCCGGTGGGGGCTGGCGGCGGGCCCAGCCCCTTGCCTCCCTGCCGGTGTGGTGCAAGCTGGTGCCGCTTCGCTCTGTCTCAGAGCGCTTTGTGCCCTGGGTACCGTGGGCAGCCCGGCTGCCAGACCTGTCCCTGCTCGCGCAGTGGGGCAGTGCCACCGGCCGGCACGGCTGCGCTGCCCCGGCTCCGAGGCTGGCAGTGCCATGCTAAGCTCTGCCCGATGCCATCTCTCCCCCAACGCAGCGGGAGCAGGCGAGGGCCCTGGTGTCCAGGTGCCGGGCTGTGCTGGAGAGCGTGCCTGGCAAGCTACGGAGCTGCCTGGAGGAGCGGGATGCTATGAGGCAACGAGCGGATGAAGCTCTTCAGGCCAAGGAGGAGGTGAGGGGTTGTCCGGTGCTGAGTGGTGCCCTGGGGGTGTCTGGGATGCTCCCTCGCAGCCTGGCTGATGGCAGGCATGGGGTGACTTGGGGTGCCTGTTGCTGTGGGAACACCCCATGGGGAAGAGCAGCCCAAAGCGAGCCCGGAGGACACTGTGTCTCTGCAGGTGTCCTGCCAGCTGGAGGAGACCTCGGTGGCCCTGCAGGACACGGTGGCTCAGCTGGAGCAGCTGACGGTGGCCAACTCACGCCTCAGCGCAGGTAGGGGTGGGCGACGTGGGGGTTGGAACTGCTCTGTCCCTGCTGCCCCTGTCGTCGTCCCCCACCGCGCTGACTGCTCTTGCCCCTTGCAGACCTGAGCAACCTGATGACGAATCTGGCCAGCCTGGAGCAGGAGCGGGATGCGCTGCAGCAGGAGAATGAGGAGCAGTGGGAGGAGATGGCCTGGTGGGTCTGAACCCTGGGGCAGGGCATTGCCCCCCCCATAGTCACCAAATTGCCACCCCTTGCCCCCAAAAAGTGGCACCCCCTGACCCCATCCCATCCCCGCAGGCTGGCGCGGGAGAGGGACACCCTGCAGCGAGAGTGCAACGGGCTGTGCCAGGAGCTGCGGGAGTCAACCGAGTGCCGGGAGGTAGGAGCTGCCTGACCCTGCCCGCTCCGTCACGCGCTGCCGGCCCCCGTCACGGCCTCGCGGGAACGCTGGCGGCCGGCCAGGAGCGGGATTAGCCCTTCTGCAGTGGGGGTGGGATGAGCGCTTCAAGGGTGGTTGACATCCCGCACGTAGCGCAGATCTCTATCCTGCCCGGCGGTGATTCCCGGGGAGGGGGGGGTGGGCAGCTCTCCGGGATAATTTTCCCCTGGCTGCAGGCGTGGTGCCATTCCCCAGCCTCTCCTATGTCCCTTGTAAACTATTGGTCTCCAGGGGTTGGTTTGCTGGGGTAAAGCTGCACCTAATTAGAAAAGGCACCCTGAGGCATGGGAGGGACTGTGTTGAGGGTCCCAAGGGGCCCCCTTAGGTTTCCTGGGCACTCACAGCCGTGCCTCCCCACCCTCTTCTAGTTCCTCGATCAGGAGAACTGCATGTCCCGCACGCAGCTGCTGGAGGTAGAGGCCAGGCTGAAGTCCACGCTGGCCACCCTGCAGGAGCGTAGCCTGCAGTATGAGGAGCTGATGGATTCCCACCAGCGCTTGCGGTACCGACCCCGCTCACCACCTTCACTTGAACCCCTCTATTTTTGGGAAGTCGAGCCCCTCCTGGGGGGGTGGGGGACACACAGGGGGCCGTGGTTCTGGTCACTGCTGCCCCAACCAAGTGTTGATTGCCCAGGTGGGTGGAAGAGGCTGTGGGGAAGCCCAGCAAGACCCCATCTTGGGGGAAGCCGCCTAAATCTGTAGAGTTTGCACCACCCCTGGGTCATGGCAGGAGGCAGGCATGGGAAACGTCCCCATCCTCCACTGAGGAGGGAGAACGCTGCTCCCGCTGAGGCTGATGCCATCCCGCAGGGAAGAGCAGGCTGCCCTCAGCAAGGAGCTGGAGACCACCAGGGCCGAGCTCCTCGACTTGCAGCTCAAGAGGGACAAAATCTCCTGGTGCTCCATGGACATCACCGAGAGCAAGATGCGGCTGCAGGAGCTCGCTGACTGCCTCAGGGCCGCTCTGCAAGAAGAGGTAGGAGCCCTGCCCTGGGGACAAGGACAAGGAGGTGGCCGGGGGGGTCAGACACCTGTGGCTCTCCATGGCATGGCTTCGAGACCCTCCCCCCGGCTCGCTGGGGCAGTACAGAGCTGTTGCAAGCTGTGCTCTGGCACTGTGTTCTCTCTCCCCTCTGAAGGATGATGATGCCCCACTGAGAAGCAGAGCCTGGACCCCGGCTCCGCGGACGCCGGGCTGGCAGACACCCCGCCGTGCCTGGACCCCCGCCTGCCGCACGCCAGCATGCCGCACCCCGTACCATGCCAGGCCCTCTTTTGTGGGCAGTGTCCTGAAAGCGGTGTCGGGGAAAGGTGAGCTGACACCCGCTATCTGGGTGCTGGGGCGGGGGGGGGAATCCCTCCCTCCTATGCTGGGGTTGTGCACTGGTGCTGCGTGTGGAGGAGATCCCAGCGCCATCCCCGTGCCTTTCCCTGCGGATTCCCCGGTTGCTCCCTCGTGGCAGCCATGGATTGGGGGGTCACTGCTTCTGCGAGTGTCTGGGGTCTTCTCTGAGCTCCCTGGGGCAGATGGGTGTATGAGTGAGCTCTGGTTGTGCTCCCTGCAGCACGCAGGGCTGGGCACAGCGCCTCTGCACTCTCCTCTCACAGATGTTGATGAAGCCACCGGAGGTGGGAGTGTATTTACCAAGGACAAACCTGCCTCTACACCAAAGCCGATAGGTACTGGGGCTGTCACCCTGCCTGAACCCTGCTCCGAAGCTGCAGGGCTGCCTGCATGGGGGGGGATGAGCAGGCATGCCTTCCCGCTTGGCTCCGTGTCCCCTGGGGCTGACAGTTTCTTCCATGCGACTCACGAGCCTCTGCCCTGCCCACAGAGCCCGAGGACGGTCTGCTGGAAAGCGTGAAGGAGCTGAGAGCCATGGTCTCTGACCTCACCTTGCTGAGCTCCCGCATCCAGGAGCTGGAGCAGAGCGAGTTCAAGGCGCTGCAGACAGAGATGTGAGTTCAGTGGGGGCTCGTGTCGAGGGCCAGGCACGGGCACCATTCTCCTGGGCATGGCCTCTCCTGTGGGCAGCCTGTCTGGGCTCTGCGTCTTGCCCCAGCCCTGGATTAGACCTCTCCTGCCATGGCTAGAAGGGCTTTTTCCAGCTGGCTGGGCTGGCGGGTTGGCCTCTCCCACCATGGAGCTGGTGGATGCCCAGGAGGGGGTTTGGTAGCCAGCACCACTCTCGGCTGCTATACCCACCCACTCAGCACCGCTGTCCTCTCCCAGCTCCGACCTGCAGCTCCGTCTGGAGACGGTGACAACTGAGAGCCAGGAGAAGATGGATGCCCAGGCTGCCACCATCGTCAAGCTGAACAAGGCACTGAGGGGCAAGCTAGAGGTGAGCTGGTGCCAGAAGTGGGCCAGCGCTCACCCCAGGGCAGAGCCAAACTGGGACGGGCGCTGATCTAGGACACAGAGAAATCTGGGTGACCGGCTCCGGTGATGCCCCATGGGTGCTCCTGGCTCGTCTGACCTTCTCAAACATGAGAAAACCTGCTCCCACCTGGGGTGATGTGGGCGGCCAGGGCCGGGCACTGCCTGACACTGCTTCTTCCCCCTCCCGCAGAACGAGAAGGAGCTGCAGGACGTGGTGAAACAGCAGGAAGAGAAGATGCTGCAACTCATCGACAAGAGTGGGGAAGTCACGGTGTGTGACGGGGACCTGGCCGAGCTGCACGCCTGGGGGGTGCCGGCTGCAGGACCCCACTCAGCATCTTTCCCCCCCGCAGAGGCTGAAGGGAGAGGTCTCTCAGCTGAAGCGCTCGCTCCAGCGTGCAGAGACGGAGGCCAAGGTGTTGTGGGAGGAGATGCGGGGGCAGGAGCCCAAGGTGGATGCTGTCTATGTCCAGGAGCGAGTCCTGCTGCGGCAGGAGGTGAGGCTGGGGGGCTGCTGGGGCTGAGAACTCCTCGTGTCACCACCCCTCTGTGGACAGGGGACCTCTCCAGCCCTCGGTCTTTGAGCAGGCGACCAGTGGGATGGCAGGGGAGAGCCCCCTCCACGCCAGGGCTCTTGCCCCACAGTGATGCCTCAGCGGCGCTTGCTTTTTTTGCAGGTGGACAAACTGCGGCTGCTGCTCCTGGAGAAAGAGGATGAGAATCTGCTGCTCTCCGACAAGTACCTGGAGCAGGTATGGGGACCCCCAAGGGGCTGCCCTGGCTCTTGTGCCCTCTCCCTCCTGGGCCGGTCCCTGCCCAATTTTGGGGCAGGCTCCTAACAGGTATCTCTCACTGCAGGTCCGAGGGTTGGAGCTGAGGCTCTGTCATGCCCAGAAAGTGCTGAGGACCCACGAGGAGATGCAGGAGAAGATGAAAGAGGTGAGGTTTGTTGTGGTTCCTCACTCCCACCCTTGCTGTGACTGCAGCAACACAAAACCCTCATCCTAAACACTGTCACTAACACTGCTGCTGTCCCCAGGTCCTGTCGGCCGTCCCCGACGTGGCAGCCGGCTGCCAGGAGCTCCACAGCCTGCTGCGGTACTTGGGCCTGAAGCCAGCCACTGGCAGCAAGGAAGTTGCTGAGCCGCTATAGCCTGTAGCGTGAAACCTTCCTCTTCTTAATGCTGTAATTATTTATTGAATAAAGTTTTGTTGGCTTTCACCCTGCCTGGTGCCACGGATGCAGGAAGCTTCTGGTGCCCTGGGTGGGGACAACTTGTCCAGCCTGCACCGGCTGCTCCCGCTCTGTCCCTGTCATGGGGCTATGAGCACAACTCCCTGACACCCCAGGGCCTCTCCTTCTTGGCGGGGGAACATGCACCCACCCCCCCACCTCTGCTGGCGTTTGCTCTCATTAAGGCACTGCATTCCCCAGGCTCCCACCCTGCGGCTCCAGCATGCCCAGGCTGACCTAGCTTCCCTCCCTGGGCCCCTGCTCCTCCTCCTGCCCTAGATTCCCTCTGTGCCGCCCCCCCCCCGCAGAGGGTATCGGAGGCTGGATCCTGCACCCCCATCACGGGGCTGCGGGCCACACGCCTGTTGCGTGGCTCCGGCATGCAGCATCCCTTGGGTCGAGGCGAGCGCTGCCTGCCAGGCGCTGGGAGCTCTGCCAGCTCCTGTTCCCAGCCCCCCCCTCCGCCTTGGCCCCCGCTGCCGCATGGAGGGGGCTCCCTCAGGGGCTCCCCTGCTCCCAGTACAGCTCCAGCCTTATGTCCCTCTTTCCCCACTAAGGCATCTCCTGCGGGATCCCCCTCCCGGTGTTCCCAACCCCAAGGATGCTCCCCGCCGCCATGGGGGCCATGCGGCACCTCCCTCCCCTGGCACAGCCCAAAAATAGCACTGTTCAAACAAGTGCTCTGGTTTTTAATGGCCTGTTTCTCCTGCCCGGGGGTTGGAGGCGGGAGGGGGGTTCACCTTCCTCTGCCCTCTGCCGCGGCCCTGCTGCCCTGGGCCGGGCGGGTGCTGCAACATGCTGGGTGCTGGCACATTTATTAGCCCCCGCACCCAGGAAATGGAGATGTTTAGGGTTGTGCCTCTATTTACCGGGTGCGTGGGTGGCTCATGGGGAAGCAGCCCTGGCATCACCTCCTTCCCTGTTATGGCTGTGACCCTGCTGGCAGGGGGTCAGATACGGCCCCCCCCCCCCCCAAGATGCGAGGCTGGCAGTGGGGGCCCCAGGCTGTGCCCGGCTCTGGGATGCGGGGGCAGATGTGTTCCCTTCCCTGGATTTTAGGGCCATGTGGGGTGGCCGAGCCTTCCTTTTACGACGGGGATTCAGCAGAGCAAGGCCCTGGCAGCCGGCCCTGTGGGGTGAACGGGGACACCGCTATTGTCCCTGTGCCGGCTGCGGGCAGCTTTTTTTTTTGGGGGGGGGGGCTGGTCTCCCGTGGGAGCCCCTGCCCTGTCCTGGGGGCAGTGCTGGGGCTTGGCTCCTGGTAGCAGAAGTGACGCAGCTGGGGTCCCTGGCACGGCGACAGTGGGGTGGCACGGTGAGCCCCAGCCTGGGGGTGGCACAGGGGGGGTCCCTGGCCCGGAGGGCGATGGGGGGAAGGTCCCCTGCCTGTTGTTGATAGTGGCAATGG
>NW_010972831.1:3981005-3983960 GCF_000737465.1 Haliaeetus leucocephalus | reverse complement strand
GCGCCCTCAAGATGGCTGGGCTGGGGGCGGGCGAGCAGGCAGCAAAATGGCTGGGAGCTCCCCGGCATCCTCCACGAGGCCCTGCCCGTCCCGGGGTGAGGGCAGCTGCCTGCTTATGCAACTCATCCTCCTCCCCACTGACCCGCAGGACCGGGATCCCAGCCCCGTGGGGGTCCCCGGTCCCCGCAGGATGAGGGTGCGTGGCAGATGGGGGGGGTGTGGGGGCCCAACCCGGCTGCGCGTGACTCAAGCCCCATCCGCTCGCAGCCACCGCCACCATGACGCACCAATACCCCGCGCTGACGGCCGAGCAGAAGAAGGAGCTGTCGGACATCGCGTTGCGTATCGTGGCCCCCGGCAAGGGCATCTTGGCCGCCGATGAGTCCGTAGGTCAGTGGAAAGCGGGGGGAATCTGTCCCGTCGCCCCTTTTTCCCCCCACGCCTGAGGCTGATGAGGGTGCCGGGTGCCCGCAGGGAGCATGGCGAAGCGCCTCAACCAGATTGGGGTGGAGAACACGGAGGAGAACCGCCGGCTGTACCGCCAGATCCTCTTCAGTGCCGACAGCCGGGTTAAGAAATGTATCGGGGGGGTCATCTTCTTCCACGAGACCATGTACCAGAAGGCTGACGACGGCACCCCCTTCGTCCAGATGATCAAGGACAAGGGCATCGTCGTGGGCATTAAGGTGTGGGGGGTGTCCGGTGGGTTTGCGGGGCGCTGAGGGTGCTTGGGGGGTGCTGGTGGGGCTCAGCGCTGCCTTCCTCTTCTCGCCGCAGGTGGACAAAGGCGTCGTGCCGCTGGCCGGGACGGATGGCGAGACCACCACGCAAGGTAGGTGGAGTGGGTAGCGGGGTGGGGGCCTTGAGGTTTGGGGCTGCGGGGCTGACGCACTGCCCGGCAGGTCTGGACGGGCTGTCGGAGCGCTGTGCCCAGTATAAGAAGGATGGGGCCGACTTCGCCAAGTGGCGCTGCGTGCTGAAGATCAGCGACAACACCCCCTCCGCGCTCGCCATCATGGAGAACGCCAACGTCCTGGCCCGCTACGCCAGCATCTGCCAGCAGGTACATGTCTGTGGCCGGGCATTGCCCCACGGGTTGGGCATTGACCCATAGGGATGGTTGTTGACTTAAGGGGCCACGTATTGCCACGCGGGGATGGGCACTGATCCACGGGGCTCAGCATTGGCCCCGTGCCTGGTAATCACCCCACGGGGCTGGGTATCAACCTGTGGGCTTGGTAACACCTCACGTGGATGGGCCCTGACCCCCAGGACGAGGCATTGCCCCGTGGGTTGGGCATCACCCATGGGACCAGGCGTCAATCCATGGAGCTGGGCACCACCCCACAAACATGGGCATTGCTCTATGGGGCCAAGAATAGACCTTCCCAGGCTGGGCATCACCCCGTGGGGCTGGGCATCACCCCACTGGGATGGGCATCACTGACAAGGGTGGACATTGAACCTGGAGGTTGAGCATTACCCCCCAGGTCCAGGCATTGGCCCACATTGCCATGGGGCCAGGTGATGCCCAGGGACATCCCCATGACGGCATCTGCCTGGTGTTTGCAGAACGGCATCGTGCCCATCGTGGAGCCGGAGATCCTGCCTGATGGTGACCACGACCTCAAGCGGTGCCAGTATGTGACGGAGAAGGTGAGCGGTGGGGCAGGCAGCAGGGTGGGCATCTTGCCGTGCTGTGCTACGCTGTGCCGGGAGACACCACGCTGCCCATCCTTCCCAGGTGCTGGCAGCTGTCTACAAGGCACTGAGCGACCACCACGTCTACCTGGAGGGGACCCTGCTGAAGCCCAACATGGTGACCCCCGGGCACTCCTGCCCCACCAAGTACAGCCCCGAGGAGATCGCCATGGCCACTGTCACTGCCCTGCGCCGCACTGTACCCCCAGCCGTGCCAGGTACCAGCACCGGCACGTCGCGGGGACCAGGAGGGGGATGCCCTGTGGACATCCCGGTGCCATAACCCCGCTCTCTGCAGGTGTCACCTTCCTGTCCGGGGGTCAGAGCGAGGAGGAGGCTTCCATCAACCTCAACGCCATCAACACGTGCCCGCTAGTGCGGCCATGGGCCCTCACCTTCTCCTACGGGCGGGCGCTGCAGGCATCGGCGCTCAGCGCCTGGCGTGGGCAGCGGGACAATGCCACCGCCGCTACCGAGGAGTTCGTCAAGCGCGCAGAGGTGATGGGGACGGCCCCCCTGCAGGAGAGGGGTGCTGAGGTTCTGCGTCCCCTGGGGTGGTGGGGACACCGAGGGCTGCGTCCCCATGGGAGGGGGTACGCTGGTGGCTGTGCCCCTTGGGATAGGGGATGGCGAGGACCATGTCCCACGGGGTGACAGGAGACACCAAGGGTTGTGCCCCACAGGACAAGCGATGCCGAGGACCATGGTCCCCATGGAGGGGACACAGTACTGTCTCCGTGGGGGACAGTGAGGGCTGCGTTCCCACGGGGGAATGGGGGATGCCAAGGGCCACGTGGGATGGGCCATGCCCCCTCGGGTGACACGGGACACCGAGAGCTCTGTCCCTGTGGGAGGAGGGATGCCAAAAGCCGTGTCCTGTGGGGTGACAGGGACACACCAAGGGTTGCGCCCAGTGAGATGGGGGACACCGAGGGCTCTGTCCCCATGGGAGGGGGATGCCAAGGGCTGCGCTGTTGCAGGGGCACAGGGGATGCCAAGGACCGTGTCCCCACGAGCTGGGGGACCCTGAAGGCTTTGTCCCCAGGGACTGGGGGACCCCAAGGGCCATACCCCACAGGGGGGGGGGGGGGGGCACACCCCACGGGGGGCCGCTGACATTTCCTTTTCCCGCAGGTGAACGGGCTGGCAGCGCTGGGCAAGTACGAGGGCAGCGGGGACGACTCGGGGGCCGCCGGGCAGTCCCTCTATGTGGCCAACCATGCCTACTGAGCCCCGGCCGGGTGCCCCACCGGC
>NW_010972831.1:3975381-3980847 GCF_000737465.1 Haliaeetus leucocephalus | reverse complement strand
CCACCGGCCCCCGGCCCCCGCCCCGGCCCCCTCCCCGCCACTGCTCACACCCCGCTTCCACCCCAGCCACCCAGGGGAGCAGCCACGCGGGGAGGGGAAGGGGAGCGCGTCCCGCCGGCTGGCCCTACACCGCCGCGTCCGCAGATGAAGTGGGGGGCCCGGGTTACCCGGCCTCCGGAGGGAGCCACCTGGGTGCCCCTTTGGTGGGGGGCTCCGGCCAGGCCATTGTGTGTGTGTGTGGGGGTCGAGGCCCGGCCATGTGGGGGGCAGGAGGGGAGGCCTGGGGGGTGCCCCTGCCCTGCCATAGCTTCGCAGTCCCGGTCGCTGCCGCCCTTGGGGCGCCTGTGTTGTGTTCGCCGTGTGCACCCCGTGTACCAAATAGCCTAACAACAAATAAACGGTAGAGACATCGCTGTGCCGCCTCCTCCCTCGCTGCCGGGCACCCTGGGACCGTGCCCTTCCCCATCCCGGGTTGCCCCGTCCCTCCTCCGGCTCTGGGCACCACCCGCAGCCGGTTGCGCTCATCCATGCAATGAGCTGTGCCTGGTCTCAGCTCACCCACACCCATCGTGAGGCTCTGAGAGCCGGTGGGGGGTGGTGGGGGGGTGGCTGGGCTCTCCCTACGGGCCGTGGGGCGGGTGAGGAGCCCCTGTGAAGTCCCTGTGTCCCCCCGACCTTTCCCGGCCGCGGTGCTCGGCGCTGCGCAGGCGCCCGCTGGGCCCCCTCCCGCCCGCGCAGGGGCACCGCCTGTCCCTCCGCGGCACTCGTAGAGGCCGTGCGGCCAAAGCCCGCCTCCTCGGGGGCGGTGCCGCGTTTTGATTGGTGCACCTTCCCGCCCGTCTGCGCCGCCGTTCTCCGGCCTCGGCTCCTATTAGCTGTTCTGAGGACTGGGCGCTCTGAATGGCTGGATTGGGCGTAGGCCCCGCCCTCTCGGCTGACACGGGAAGTGAAGATGGCGGCGGCGGCGGCGATAGCGGCGGATGAAGCAGGTACCGGCGGCACCCGGGTGCCCGGGGCTCGCTCGTTCTCCTCCAGCCCCGGTCCGGGGAGCCGGGTCGGTGCTGAGCGCTCTCCCCGCAGAGCGGGCGCGGGGCCGGCGGGCCGCCCTGTCCTTCGCGGCCATCGCTGTGGTGTTGGGGCTGCCGCTGTGGTGGAGGACGACCGAGACCTACCGCGCCGCCCTGCCCTATGGGGACATCGAGGGGCTGGGACAGCTGCCGGTGAGCACCGGGAGGGGGGCCGGGGGCCCTAGGTCCTCGGGGGACGACGACACCGGGCTGACGCTGTCTCCGCTCAGTTCCAGCTGGCGGTCCCCGTCGCCGTGGTCTTCGCCCCGGGGTCGGTGCCCGGGGACCTGCCGAGGCCGCTGCCGTTCAGGGACGTGCAGGAGATGGAGATTTCCGTGAACCGTGAGAGACATCTCTAGCTGTCACTGCCCTGTCCGTCTGTCCGTCCCTCCTGGGTGGCCTCATGCTTCACCGGGGGGGTCCCTACGTCCCCACGGCTTTTCTCCCCGGCTGTCAGCCCGGAGCTCCCCGGACACCCACCCCATGTTCGCCAGTATCATCCTGTCCTGAGCTGGCGGTACAGCGGAGCATTGGGGACAACAAGTTCCCAGGGATGCCGCAGGGAAGAAACCGGCTCCCCTCCCTGGGAATGGGGGTGATGGCAGCCCTCGGAGGGGGGGATGTGCCCGCCAGTGTGGACCAGCTGAGGCCACGTGTCATGGTGGGTCACTCAGCTGAGGTTAGAGCTGGTGCCCAAAGGACCTTGTGGCATGTGTCTCCCTGGGGCTGTCCCTTGTCCCTCTTAGCACCTGGCTCTTACAAAGGGTGCAAGGGCTGGGATTAGCAGATTCACTCAGGTTTTCTCCCCTGGCAGTGAGACCCAGCATCACGTCCCGCTACGAGACGGTCTATCGCAGGACCACAGCTCAGGAGGAGGCAGCGCTGGATGTGGCTACTGCACGAGGTACCGGGACGAGGGATTGCGGTTAGCTGGAGTAGCTCTGTGGCAGAGCAGGCTCCTCTTTCTGAAGCTGGTTGAGCAAAGGACTTGGCTTCACTGCATCTCAGGGTGGGACGAGGATTGGAGTGAAATTCCCAACCCTGCTAATGCCTCCATTTTCCCTAGAGGCTGATGCTGCTCTGCACCCGCTGCAGGACGCCTTGTTGGGCTCTCTGACCATGTACGTGGTCCCCGAAACCTCCTCTCTCCTGCCTCAGGTAGGGAGCAGCACCCTGCGGTGCCAGCCTCTGCACGCTTCACCCCTCGAAGGTGCCCTGGGAGGAGGCACCAGACGTTGCGTCCCCAGGTTGTCACAGGTGGCACCGTGCTGTTCTTTGGCGCGTTGACAGGAGCCAGCCTTGCTCCTGGCCCTCACCCCTGCCCCTTCCCCAGGGCATCAACGTCTACGTGGGGAAGCACCGCAGCGCCCTGGTGAGGGCTGGGGGGGGCCTGGCTGCCCTCCGCACCCGCCTCCAGCAGCTCACGCAGGTGATGTCCTTCACGGCCAGCTCCATCTCCGCCGCCCTCTCGGACCGTGTGCCCAATGGCCAGCTGGGCCCTGATGCCCGGCGGCACTTGAAATCCAGCCTGGGTATGGATGTGCACCCCAGCCCCATTCTCTGACCTGGGGAAAGCCCTCTGTCTCTGGGGGGAGATCCCGTTCCTGCTGTACTTTTAGCATCCCTGGATGTCTTCTGGGGTGACAGACCCCGGGGTCTTCCCTTTGCCCTTGGCAGTTGCTCTGGGCCAAGATCCGTGCTGCGGTTGCTGCGTGTTGGGGCACTGGTGTGTGGCCCTGCACTGGGGAGGGCCAGGGAGGAGGGGGTCAGGTCCTGCCACTCTTGGGAGCTCTGTCATGGCCACGTGCCCAGCCTCAGCATCAACAGGCAGTAGCTGTGCCAGTGCCTCACAGACTGTGTGTCCTCGGCAGGGTATGAGATCACCTTCAGCCTGCTGAACCCTGACCCCAAGTCCCATGCCGTGGACTGGGATATTGAGGATGCCGTGAACCGCTACGTGCAGCCCGTCCTGGACAAACTGAGCTTGGTGGCCAACTTCTCTGTTGACTCACAGGTGAGGACTGGGAGAGGCGATGGGGAGAGCCCAGCCCTGGGCCTTGCCAGGTGCCCCGAGACGCGCTTTTCTGCCAGCAACGTCTTTGTTGTGTGCCTGCAGATCCTGTACTACGCCGTCCTAGGAGTGACACCACGCTTTGACAAGGAGTCCTCCAGCTTCCTCTTGAGTGCTCACAGCCTCCCGCACGTCATCAACCCTGTGGAGGCCCGGCTGGGTGAGCGCTGCGCTCCTGACCTGGCTCTTGTGGGACCGGGCTCTGCTGAGGGAGGAGGGGACAGCTGTGCCTGGGGCCTGTGCCCCTTCCCTCCCTGCAGCACCATGCCCTGCCAGCCCCGGGTGGGAGGGAGGGTGACTGAGACCTGCTGGGCTGGCAGTTCTGCTCAGGGCTTGCTGTGGAAGGAGGAGCTGGGCTGGGCTCTGCCTCAGCACTGCGCACGGGTGGTCTGCTCTCGCTGTCCCTGCCAGCCAGGGGAGTTCTTTGACTCTGTCCCGCTGCAGGCTCCAGCGCTGCCTCACTCTACCCCGTGCTGAACTTCCTGCTGTACGTGCCAGAGCGCTCCCACTCCCCTCTGTACATCCAGGACAAAGATGGAGCCCCAGTGAGCACCAATGCCTTCCACAGCCCCCGCTGGGGTGGCATCATGGTAAGGGGCCATGGGGGTGCTGGCAGTGCCCAGACAAGGCGGTGGCTTCACATCCCCAGCGAGTGCTGGTGGCCCTGCCAGCCCTGGGGCTCCGGCTGTGCCTGGCTGACACGCTCTCCTGCAGGTTTACAATGTTGAAGCCCCTGCTTCCCCCCAAGTCTCCCTCCCGCTGCACGTGGACGTGGACATGGTGCGAGTGATGGAGGTTTTCCTGGCCCAGCTCCGGTGAGGATGCTCTCTTCCCTCCCCGGGCCTCTGTGTGCTCTCCTGGCACACGTGGAAATCATGGGGGGGTCAGAGCAGGCTGTACCCCTGCAGTTTGTTCGCTTCTCTGTGGGCTCTGGGAGGCTGAGAGGGGCTTTTTGTGGCTTTTGAGATGCTGACTACTGGCCAGCACTGCTCTCTGGCCAGGGGTGCTGGCGCATCTCCCATCTCCTGAGGTAGGCGGCTTGTCTTGTCCTGCCCTGCATCCAGGAGGCCGTTAGGCATGGTTGAGCCCTGTGAAGACTGAATGCAGCAGGGAAGGGGAAGAGCAGGGAGTGTATGTGGGACTGCAGGTTTGCGATGTGGGCTGGGACCTTCCCCTCTACTCCCAGGTTACTCTTTGGGTTATCTCGGGAGGAGCTGCCCCCCGATTTCCTGCTGGAGAGCCCAGGGAATGAGGGGCTGGCCGACTGGGAGCTGGACCGCCTGCTCTGGGCCCACACTGTGGAGAACATCGCCACTGTGTCCACCACCTTGACTTCACTGGCCCAGCTCTTGGACAAGATCGGGAACATAGTCATCAAAGATGATGTCGCCTCTGAGGTAGGGCTGGGGCACTCTGAGGTGGGGAGCGGAGGGGGACCATTGCTGGGAGCAAAGCCCCCAGGCTGTTCCTGTGGTCCTCCCTGGCCGGGGACTGACCGTTGGCGTTGTTCCCACACAGGTGTACCAAGCGGTGGCCTCAGCGCAGAGTGCCATGGCCGAGCTGGCTGCGGGCCACCTCCACTTGGCTTTCCAGGCCAGCAAGGAGGCAGTCACCTCCTCGGAGCGGGCCTTCTTTGACCCATCTCTCCTCCATCTCCTCTACTTTCCTGATGACCAGAAATTTGCCATCTACATCCCGCTCTTCCTGCCTATGGCCGTCCCCATTCTCCTCTCCCTGGCCAAGATCGTCCGGGAGGCCAGGCAGCGTAAGAAGGAGCCCACCAAGATGGACTGAGCCCATGGCGATGGTGCCCCGTCTTGGGGCTGGGGCTGTCCCTGCTTTGTGGAGTGTGTTGTCACGGACCCATGGCCAAAGAAGGCACCCCAGAACGGTGTTAAGGCCAGGCTGCGGCCAAGACGGAGAGTGGGAAGAGAGGGTGCTTTGAGGGTGGGAGATGCTCTCAATCTGGCTCCTGAGCCCTCCATCCTGAAAGGCAGAGAGATCATAGAGGAGGGCAGGGGGGGACCTCCCTGTGTGTACCCCTGGCCCTGCACTGTGTTCGGAACATGCTGCTGTATAAACAAAGAAAACCCCCAGCTTTGCGGGGGGGCTGGTGTAGGGCTGTGTGACCCTCCTCTCCTTAGCCCTCTGTGTGGGTACCGGTTGCCCTACCTTCCCCCCGGCCTGGCTTGCCTGCCCCCCCCCCCATTGCTTTTAGGGGGGCTGCCTCCTGTCTTTCAGGGATTTAGCCCAAAACGTTTCTTGTGGGGGCCAGTTAGGAGGTTCAGCTGTTGGGGGGGGGGGCAGTTCTTAATGGGGTGTCTCATT
>NW_010972831.1:3974975-3975364 GCF_000737465.1 Haliaeetus leucocephalus | reverse complement strand
GCCCGACGATGTGCTGGGGCTGCAGTGGGTCACCAGCGGTACGTGCTGGGGAGGGGGCTTTTGGGGGGGGAAGGAGAGGAGATATGGGACGGGGGCGAGGTTGAGGGCTCGGGGTAGGGGATGGGGATTGCGTTCCCTTTGGGGTTATCCGCTGGGGGGGGAGAGGAAGGCGGTAGGGGGGAGCCGGTCCCCCCTCCCCGGGGGGATAAGGAGTGGGGATGCAGTACTGCAGGGGACAGGGTCCTCCCCGGGGATGGGGTACCCCTGGGGTCTGGGTGCCTTCTAAGAATCAAGGACCTGTCCTCCCCCAGGGGATGCCCGGACCTGAGGCTCAGGGCTGGGGATGCTGCCCCCCCCCCCCCCACCCCCCCCCCCCCCCCCCCCAGGGG
>NW_010972831.1:3873130-3974965 GCF_000737465.1 Haliaeetus leucocephalus | reverse complement strand
CCCCGGGGCTGAAGGTCGGTGGTGAGATGTCCCTCTGTGCTCCCCCCATCGCCCCTCTCCTGTATTTGTGCCCCTGTGCATAGGGCTGGGCCAAGCTGAGCCCCTAGCCTGTGCCCACAGCAGTGGGGCTGGCGGAGGGGGGGCAGACTGGATCCATGGCTGCAATATGAAGGGGCTCCACTGCAGCCCCATCCTGCAGCCCCCCCCCCCCGTTTTTCCTTCCCCAGTATAGCACCGCTGGTCTTGAGAGCATCCTCAGGGGATGGCAGGCACAGGAGCGTGCCGGCTGGAAGGTTTGCTGTGCTTGGCAGAACAGCTCGGTCGGGACCAGGCGGCTGCGTTGGACCTGTCGGGGTTGCAGCACGCTGGGCTGGGAGAAGGCATGTGCCTCAGGCCAGCTTGGCCTCAGCAATGCCCAGGGGTGGCCTGAGCCCCCTCTGTCCCCAAAAAGGTCTTTTTGCATGTCCTGGGACCTTTGGGTGGTCTCTCTGCGGGCAGCAGGTTGGGCAGGGGGAGACGATTTCTGGCAGGGAGGAGGGGGCTGGCCTGGGTGTCCGTCCACGCTCCTCTTTGCCTGGGAGCGCTCTGCGATGTGGCGTTAGAAGCAGGTTTCGTGTCGCAGGCCAGGCCGTGCGGCATGACGAGAGCCCTGGAGAGGAAGGATGCGGCTGTGAGTATCGGTGCGTGCAGGCAGCCCCGTGGGCCCTGTGTGCGGTGAGCAGGGTGGAAGGGAGGGTGGAAGGAAAGCCCTGCGGGGACTTGGTGTTAGTCCTCAGGAAGGGGTTATGGAGGCTTCTCTGAAGGAGGGGATGCTGATGCTGGGGAGTCCTTGGCTCCCCTTCTCCTCGCTGAGATGCTCTGATGGGCTGCAGCAGTGTGATTCACTGCCCAGGCCCAGAAATCCCCTGCTTGTGGCAGGGAGAGCTGTGCAGCAGGCACTGAAGCGTACTGCCAGCATACTCCGAGGAGCAGCAGTTAGGCGGTGAATCCAAGCGACGGTCGCATTAAGCACTTTGCACGCTTGCTTTAGGGTAGCCTGCATGTCCCTGCCTTCGGCAGTGCTGTCTGGAGGGGCTGCAGGCACATGGCCACCCCGTACCCTCGCTCCTGGGGCGTGCAGACCTCTCAAGGTGGATGGTGCATGGCTCTTGGTAAGCTCCCGCGTTCCCAGGGCACAGGGAAGGCCGAGCTGGTCACCCTGGCATCAAAGCCAGGCTGGGAGTGGAGCTTGTTGTCGCCTGCCTCTTCCAACCATGGGGCATTGCTCTCTGGAGCACAGGGAAGATGTGAAACGCATGAAAATGTTTTGTTCCCCTCCTGCTATGACACTTGCTGGTAGCGCAGGGGGTGTGGATGGGTCGTGCCGAACAAGAACCAGGTACTGTGATGAGCCATGGGTAATGCCTTCCCATGGGAAGTGCTTGCCCATCCTGCTGGGAACATGGGAGCCAACAAATGCTCTCTGCACCTGGAATCCTCAGTGTGTGCTTGGGGATACAGGTTGAGCATATTGTATTTTATTACCTAGGAGTATTTTGCAGCACCCCTTCTCAAGCTCGGTTTTCAACCTGGTAGGTTTAACATAAAGAGCAAAGATACAAGAATATTTTTCTGTTCTTTAACATGTAATGATTACTTGGGGCATTCTCTGGCCTTTTCTCATTTCCATGTGCCACAGCAAGCTCTTAAAAACAGACTGCCAAAAATACCAACGTGAAACTGTTCCAGTCTTCTGCTCCGAGCGGAGGGTGCTGCAGGGAGGAGGAAGGACCAGACTGTGGGGGAGAAGTTCATGGCTACCCCAGCTCCAACCTCTCCCTTGGAAATGCTGAGTTGAGGCAGACATGACGCCCTATTTCAGCAATTCCGGTTTTGATGCCCAAAGTTGTGGTGCTCCAGGCAGTTTGAAGTTGAAGGGGGAATTGATGGTGGGGTTGCAGCAGTAATGTCCTGGTGCCCTGGATGTCCTTTGTTTTTCCAGGTGGAGTATGGTTCATCTTCATCCAAACTCACGGACCAGTAACACGGTAGCTCGCGCTGTTGAGGGACTGCGGTTGAGCTGTGTGCTGCCCAGGGACCTGAAGCGGTCTGGCCACATTTTAACATTGCTTCAGCAGACAGAGCCCAGGATAAACCATGTTGGAGAAGGGCTTGGTACTACAGAAATGTGTCTTTTAGAAATGCTTACACCACGAGTAGCCTGTGTGTTTCTGAATGGCCTTCCAGCTTGCGTGGGGAAAGGCAGAATCCTAGCTACCGTATGGAGCACGGTATGGACCCAGTTACAAAAGGGATTCCATAACATGGCTGCCTGTGGCAGCAGGGCACCATGCTCACACCCGGGAGGGCTCTTGCAGCCCTGCATGCACCTGGGGTGTGCTGATCTTCTAGATGCTCTTTTGGAGCCAGGGTTTGCCATCTTGTGCTTGCTCTGCCTGCTGCGGAGCTCCTCGATGCTTCCTGATACGCTGGGCGAATCTGCTCGCGCTTCAGCCCTGGAAGAGTTGGGTGTCTGCGGAGCCAAACTGCTGGTTGTGGTTGCTACCTGTCGACCAGGCAGCATGCAGGCAGGCTACAGGTAGGCTGTTAGCCCTGCTCTGGCGTTTGGGTCCAGGGAAAAACCTTTGCTTTTGCATTAGGAAACGCAGCTGGGCTTTCCTCTTCCAATAGGTACAGCTGATAAATGACCAAATGTTAAAAGTCTCAGGCTGGGAGGGTGGAGATGCAGGATGTGGCTCTGTGGCAAAAGCATGCTTACTGCTAACCCAGAGAAACCCCGTCTGTAACCAGCCAGAAAAGCCAGCTGGGCTCTGCTCTTAATGTACATCTAATAGGCTTAAAGGGGGAGTTGTGCAAACTGTCCTGCATGTGCTGCGTCCTTTCAATGTTAAATTCTCCAGCAGCTCTGGGTCATAACGTTTCTGAGCACGCTAGGGTTCCAGCCTGATGGACCTGGGGTGCTGCCCTGGAATACCTGGGCCTTTTGGCTGGGCTGGCTCTGGCGCTGCGCCAGCTGAATTAGATGTAAGGCGAATGAACCGTTTTCTTTGCAATTAGCAAGACTTGTTACTTGCTCACACAACTTCAGTTACAAAAAGAGGAAAAACCTTATGACGCGATTAATTTAGGATTAGCAAAGGAGCGGGGCAGAGCTCAGTTCAAATTGCAATTAATTACCGAAGCAGCCAGAGGATCGGAGGAGTCTGTCTGCAGTTATTGGGATATCGCTGTCTGCAAATGCCACGTCCTGCCTCATGGAGCCAGCTGAGGAGCTGGGGCCTGTCATCCCTGGGCACCGTTCCTCATATCGTTGACCATGCTGCATCTCGCAGCTTTGCTGGGTCACGCTGTGCTACTCCCACGTTAGCTGCAGGGCAAGGTTAATTCAAGCAGAGCTTTAATTTCTTCCTCCGTCTTTGGTGTTAGAGTCATCGGTGGTCAGCAGGAGGATGATATTACAGCCCCGGTAACGCCATCCCTTTTTGCCGGTGTGCAATACTACTAGGCTTCAAACAGATACGTAACGAAAAGCAAGCTTCAGCCTCCGAGGTGGCCCTGCTTGTCACAGCTTCAGGCACCTGTACGGTTTGTAAGACTAGATTAAAGCTTATATTTTAAGCTTTATTCTAAAGCTTATTTTATTTTAGCAAACCAACGGGTTAAATAATTGATTACATACTTGGAAACAATTACAAAACGAAACCTAAAAATAAGGAACGCACACACACTTAATCATTTCTGAAACTAATCTCTTCCCCGACCTGTCATTTAGGATTTCAGTGAGACTTCTCTTGCCAGCTTTAGCTGAAGGCCAGCTTGGCAGAGGGCTGCCTCGACAGGTCGGTCAGGGCAGACCCTTCGTGGGTGACTTTCACACCAGTTTCCCTGTAGCGTTAATGGGAAGCTGAGATACGCAAATCAATCTTCAAAGCTGCTCCTGGACCATGACTTTCCTTTCCTTCCCCAATTAATTAGGAAAATTTATTGTATGAGGAGCTCTGATTAGCTGGGGTTGTTTGTGAGGAGGTTAATGAATCACTGTTCTGAGTTCTCCAGGGCTGTGATGTGTAAAAGCGTTTTGATATGCTGATTTCTTGTCACAGAGCAATATCCCAGAGCTGTGTCAAGCTGCTCTCACCGTGACTCCTTTCCTCGGCAACACCACATACATTATGAACCTTTTCAAGGCTTTGTGATAACGTGCAACTCGAAGTGTTGTGTAGACGAAGGGTATTTTTAGTAGTCTCGCAGTACAATATGGACTGTTAAGATTTCTAGGGCAGCACACGTGGCATGTGTGTAGCACAGGGCGCCGGGCTGGCAGCTGAGTGGGTTCCTCCTTCTGCCAGTGTTGTGAGTTTGGGCCATCCCTGGTGGAAATGGCAAAGGTAAGAGGAAAACTGTGGTATACCCTTGGGGGAGTTAGCCTGGGGGTTTGGGCAGGGCCCAATTGCTCTGGTTTAGCTTTGTGTAAGGGCAAAGTGAGCTGATTTTGTTAATGTTGCGCACTTGTTTTCAGACTTTGAGTGCAATCAGCATGAACGAGAGGGCAGGAAAGAGTGTTTGGATGCCCTGGGGATGGGGGAAGAGCAGCTCCATCTTTCCTTAACAAGGCCTGGAGGGCTGTGATCAGATTAATTGCGAGAGGGTGAAGTCTGGAAAGCTCTAGCAAAAAAAAAAAAAAAGACAAGCAGGCTGCCACAAAAAGCAGAGCCTGGTGAGCTGCACAGTAGGATGCGGTGCAAGGCACGCTGCCAGGTGGGTACACCTTACAGGCTATGGGGACCTTTGTAAACGCCCCAGCTCAGATCCCGCTGGGATGCACCCCTCTGCTTCATTCACAATGTCGGTCAGTAAATGTGCCACCGCAGAAAAACTCTCTCGTGGGATCCTCCTGGTGTGAGATTTTTTTCCTCTGGGGCATTCACAGCAGCCTAATTACTGAGCTAGGTGGGAGGGCTGCAGGTACCTCCCTCCCCATTTACCCCCACTGTCTTTGCTTATCCAAACCCCACAGCTTTAGAAATGGAGTGGATCCTGGCTAGCTTAAGCTTGTTTCTCTGCCCCTCTCTTTATGGGACATGAACTCCTGAGGCACAGGGCAGGGGAAATGCTTTAGTTTTTTCTTTAATTGAACTCTGGTTGTCTGAGCAGGCATATCAGTACTGCTTGAAACTTGCCCTGCCTTCCCCTCGAGGTCTTGCACTCTGTCCTGCGTCACTGCTCTGCATCTTCATGGGGTTCGTGCTATTTTTGTTCACTTCCTCCTGAGACTCTTCAATCTGATAATCTCCTAATCTCCAGCTCCTAGTAATTCATCTGCAGTTGTCTTTGCTTTATACCTGGCTAATGTCTTAGGAGTCGTCTTCAAAATAGCTTCTGACCTTGTTGGCTAATGCGTGTTAGGAAATAGGCCTGCATAGCTACAGGAGCCTTCTTGTTGCCCAAATTCTTGTTATTGCCTGTGCTGGGGGAGACGTCCCTATTACAGGTCACTGCTGTTGCATCAGTTTCTCGAACAGCATCCTCCTGATTTACACCCATTTTCGTGACCAGATTTTGAGTTCTTTCTTAACCCAGGTACACTCTGCTTTCCTTTGTGGGCTATTAAAGCCTTAAAGTAGGAGCTGCCTGATCTGAGCTTAGATGCTCTGATGAGCATTGCAGAAATATCTGTAATGTCTGTGAGAGGGGACACGTGCTTTCGCCTGGTTGCAGAGAAGGAGAAGGGAGAAAGGAGTACAACAAGGAGTACTAACCCTATTGCCCATGAAGTCCTCTTGATAAAATGTGCCTGGTGGGGTGGTTGCAAAGGAAACCTGAAAATACAGGATCGACTTTTAGCTTTCTCTGATGAGGATCAAACACCTAATCTCATCCATTGGATAACTGAAATAACAGGGAGAGGGGCAAGAGGAGAAAGTGCCTTCATTAGCTTTCTTCTATTATCTAGCACTGTATTGCCCTCACCTTTTGTGCTCCTTTGTAACACCAGCTTGCAAAAATACAAGGCTGGAAATACGCACCAGGGTTCACAGTGTACCATTGTTCACAAGAGAATAGGCAGTGCCTGCTGTCATTTTCGAGGGTGATTTGCCGGTTTCTTTTGCAATCTTGGTTGTTCTTGGGAGGGGAGGAAGGTTTCCTGGGTGAGAACCCGCTCTTCTCTGGATTGGACAGCCAAGGTGCCACCTCGGAACTGTAAACAGGGAATGAGCATCCACTGTTTCTGATAACAAAGCTAGATAGACACCTCTTAACGAATGCCTTGCTACAGATTGCTCTTCGGAGTTTTTTTGGAATCACTTTTTCATACAAAGGGAATAGGAGAATTCAGGAAGGAATCCATTGTGTCTGGCTCAGGAAGTCCATCACCTCTGCTGCTTCCTCAGACCACCACAGTGTTGCTAGTTGTGCTTCCAAACACTTCAAAACCATGGTAGAACTTAAGATAGAAAATGTCTCTAATAGTGGGGAGTTGCAGATCTTTGGGCATGATACAGAGATTATGGGAAAGAAGCTGCAGAGGCACGAGCAGGAATAGTGATATGTGAGTGAAAAGTAGCTGCTAATACCAGGCTTGGCCAAGTTGCAAGAGTTTTCTCTTTTCTTTAAGAACAAGTCCAACTCAGTTGGTGAATTCCTTCCAGGAAGAGTTTGGGTGTGGAGGTCTGGGATATGGCAATTCACTGGGCTTTAGGAAGGAGTAGGAAATGCTCCTCTTTTGTGACCTGTTTTTGCACTACTTAATGTGGGTACTTCAGGACAAAAGCCAATCTGCTGGGTTTCCTAAGACAGTGATGATGTGTCCATCCCTTCCTCCTTTGTTCAGAGTGTGCTCTCTGTCAGCCCTGAATGAGGTGAGTACTGAAGGTTTGTTCAGGAGATAGCGTGATTATTTGGTTATTAACGAGGAAACAATGCAACCTGCTTCAGGGGAAGTGGAAGCAACGAGAAAATGTTCTGTCCTGAGAGACCAATCCTACCTTTCCTGTAATGATCCGCTTCACTCGATGGAGGTTTGAGCTGCCTTATGTCTAACTAAAATAGACACGGATGCTGCCTCCATTCCCCAAATTGTGCTGACGGTGAATTAGGATAATGAAAGCAGATGATACATTTAAGTGTGTCACAGAAGTGTGGGCAACTGGGCCCTACAGTAATTTAAAAATAAGTGTGTATGGGATGAGATTAGCAAATTTGACAGTGCTCAGCTAAGCAGAAGTATCTGCCAATTGCACGCAGCCCATTCCCAATAAGACCTTCCAATGTAGCTGCAGGCTTCTGTTATGTACGGGGAAAAAAAACAGCATGTGGCTACTTTGATTGACTTTTGAACAGGAATTGCAGCAAGCAAATTTAATACAGACTGAGAGGAATATATATACCTCTTTTTTTTTTTTCCCTGCTAGGAGACTGGGCACTGCCAGAGGAGGAAAAAACCACTTGATTGCAGTACTCTGGCAGCTAATCTTCCTAGATGTCATCCAGTTACATACTGGCATGTTGATTTAAAAAAAAAAAAGGGGGGGTTTAAAATATTTTCAGTGCAAAAAGAGTTGGAAAACATAGCGCAGGGGCGCAAACATCAGTGAGCAGGAGCCTGGTAGGGATTCTGCCCGGGGTTTACTCCTCTTCGATGGCTCTGCTTGGCTCTCCTCTCTTCCAGATGAGTCATGGACACTGTTACTGCAGCAACGCTACTGCCAAGGAGGGGGATAAAGCTGTTGCCATGGTGCTGGATGGGCAGGAATTCTGCAGGAGGAAAAACACTTAATTATTAACTTGCAGACAAACGAGGCTTCAGACTTTGCCTGCGTGCTCTAGGGAAGGTGTCCCGGGCTCCCAGGCGACCACCAGCCTGTTCTGGTACAGCCCTTTGCCTTCGTGGAGAGCAGCTGGTCCGAGCGCGGCCGAGGGAGGCGAAGCCGGGACTGTGGGAAGCTGTGTGTGCTTCTGGCAGTTTGTGTTTTGCATGCGGCGGCTTGGAGCGGGGAAGTTGTGGGACGGGTTAAGAATTTGGGCTGGCTGATGTGTTAGAACCTAAAATCATCGTGTAATTGCAGGACGTCTACCTGAGGATTGCTAAACCTTGGGGCTTAAGGCAAGGGGTTGATTTAAATTTCTGTCCCATCTCCTTGGCTGCTGTTAAAGGCAGAAAAGAAGATTTTGTGCAGTTCTTTGGCTATTTTGTCTAACAGTAGGCTTGCATTTTCTTGTGGTAGTAAGAAGGTTGAGCTTTCATCTTGTTCTTCCTGATAGCGTGGGTACTGGTGTTAGTTTTTCTTTGTGCTGGGTTGATAGGAAAGGGAAACCTCCCTGCCAAATGCCAGAGATGCTTCGAACACAGTCCTCTCCCTTAAAGCCCATTCCTTTGAGCATTCACATATGGTGGTGATGAAGGAGAGCAGTAAAACCCTCCAGAGAGTATGTTTAACACCTCAGTTCCTTGTACCAGTGAGCACTCGGACAGTTCTCCAAGATAAGGAGATTTGCAAAGACTAGAAGGCTTCTAGGAAACTACAGGTGCTAGATGTGCAGTTCATGCTCAGCAGCACCTAGGAGCAATCTTCCATAGTGCGGACTCCAGCTAGCTTTGTCTCTCGCTACACAGGGGCCTGATTTCTGTAATTACAGATCCCAGCATGAGGGCCTTGCTGTCTGGTTGCAATGCCTGGCATTTGGGATGTTTTACTACGCCACAGCAATCTTTTATTAACTCCTTATCTATGGGATGTGCTAACCACCGCCCATGAACCGTAACCCCTGACCATAACGTAGGTACCTGATTTGTTATACCGGCGCTGAAGGAGGGGTTGTAATGGGCAGGTATGATCTCTGAGTACACTGCAACTTGTTTTCATATAGTCAATGAATAAGCCTGAGGTGGATGGGTATATTTGAATTTTAGAAATAAGAAAGCAGACAGAAGTGATTAACCCAGACTAACAGCAGGAATTAGTAGCTGAGAAAGGGCTTAGAATTAGAATGTTAAAGTATTACTTTCACCTTAGAACCTCCAAAACAAGTCTCTTACAACATGCAGATGCACAGTCATTCAAAAGCTAACCCAGCCTGTATACATACAACATTTACTTAGATTTGTCAGGATAAAGTAAGTTATTGGAGCTGCTGTCAATCTGTGCTTATATGCGTGGTGAAAATCAGGTGCCACTACTCTTTCCCCAGAGAGGAGGCTGATACGCAGGCTGGGAAGCTGTCTTGGGGCACAGCAAGGCTGAAGCCAGAAACAAGGACTTTCTCCCAAAGATACCGACTCTGGTGGAAGCAGGGAAGGGCTCTGTTCACAGACTGGTTTCCTAATACAGGGAAAGGCTTCAACGCTGTTTTCAGTGCCGAGAAAAAAAAGTCTTTGCATGGGACAAGCATCGGTGGAGAGAAGAGGCCGTCCTTTGTCTGCGGAGGGTTGGAGATGGGAGGTGGCACAAGGGGGGACACTCCTGTTCCAGTTAAGCGCAGTCAGCTTAGTGCTCACAAAGCTGCTTAGCACTTGCGTTCTGCCAGAGGGCAGTTTTTAAAACAGGCAAAGCCTCTTACACTGAAAAGGCTAGGATTTGATGCAGGTGCTGACTATTCTCAATACCCTGAGGGGAAATGGATGCAGAAGATGCTGGCACAGGGTTGGAAAAGGGTGATGACCTCCTAGCGCTGGGGGAGAAAAGCCTTGTCCCTGTCCTGTCCAAGCAGGGCGGTGTGAGCATTCGGAACCGAGATTGTCTTGCTAGACATCAGGTTTGGATTAAAAACAAAGTAGTAGTGGAGATGCATTTGGGGTTGTGACCTCCAAAGAATAGCCAGAAATACCTGGTAGTTCTGGGCAGCCTTCATTTAAATTTGTTTTCCTCTGCAGATTATTTGTGCACTCCAGAGGAAAATGTTTACAAGATAGACTTCACCAGGTTCAAAATCCGGGACATGGAATCTGGCACAGTCTTGTTTGAAATCACCAAACCAGCAGCTTCAGGTGAGTGCACACACAAAATACTGTTTTAATGAACAAACAACTGCTAGTGTCTGCTTCCTTTTGCCTTCTCCCACTCATAGAATCATAGAATCATTTAGGTTGGAAAAGACCTTCAAGATCATCGAGTCCAACCATTAACCATGCCCACACTCCTTGTACTCGATACATTTCCCCAAAATAGGAGATGCTCTCAACTGCAAGAGGGCTAGAGTCCCAGCTTGCAGCAGAAATACTATTCCAGTGTCCCTCTGTACCAACACACTGAACAGAACTCATTGCTGCTGTATTCTGATGATTGCCATCTGTGATGAGAAAGGACAGATGGATGTTGTAAACAGAAGCAGAGGAAGAGGAGATCACCGTGTGTTCGCTTCTTGGCTGTTCATCAGCTAGTCCCCCTGTACATAGTTTAACTGCTAGTCTAACATCTTTCACTCAGGAGTCAGGAAAATGGTATTTCCAAAAGGGAGAAATTTGGTCAATTGTGCAAATTAGACAAACTGAAAATTTGCTGCTTTTTTTTTTCCCCCTTCATAATTTTTAGGTGTTACTTGTAACCATTAAAATGTTACCTGTTGCCAGTGGTAATAAAAACCTGGCGCAACTGTTCTTTTCCTGATTAAGCACTCTTTTAAATCTTCCCCATCTCCCTGCAGGTGAGAGGAAGTTTTCTGTAGCTTATAGATAGCAAAGCAGACATGCTAAGGTGAAATGCCTGGTTCAGAGTAACACTGCAATCCTGAATCAGAGGTAGGAGCAGTAAGTCACTTCAGAAAATAAGAAGTGTATCAAACCAAAGGGCCGTCTTGCAATACTCTGTCTCTGAGTGACCAGTAACGGATGCCTTAGAGAGGACAGGAAGAGGGTAAGCACATCATTGGGCTTTCTCAGAATAGTTCCCTGGCTTATATGACTCAATAATGTACGACTGCAAGTGTTTTCACCGAGTTTCTGTTTCTCAGACGACTGTGACGGAGCTTTACTTTGCGCTTTTCCAGAACGTGAACACAATGACAAGAAGGACATTGACCCCAATGCCGGACGGTTTGTACGCTATCAGTTTACCCCAGCTTTTCTTAGACTTCGGCAAGTGGGAGCCACGTAAGTAATTCCTCCTGTGCTACTTTTTCTAGCACAGGAAACAACTGAAATCTTATAAAAAACAGCTCTTGCTTGTTGATCCTCTCAGGAAGTTGATTTAATAGGCATCTTTTGTTATTAAAAGGATCTCCAAACATCTTTGCTGGGTGCCTTGCTTTCTCCATCCCTTTAGCTTATTTACCTCAGGAATAGGCATGGGGTTGAAGAGATGAATGCTAAAAGGGGCAAAATAAGGTGGACAGACTACGCAGGTATTCCAGCTCTTCTGCACATTATAGTTTGTTTGTCAGAGGCTCTGCCAGTTTTGGAAGGTGTGTCTGCAGTCCTCCACGTTGCATTCTCCCCAAAATATTAATCTGTAGATGCATGTGAAATGTTGAAGTAATGTTTGTCACTTTAAGTACTAGAATGATCTTTGACATGTCTGGTAGTACTGCTTGCATCTATCAATAAACCAAAGACGTGACACCTAAAGTATCTTTCTGTAAAGCTTTAGGCCAAAGTTATTGTTAGTGTAATACAGGTGACAGAGTATATTATTTATTTAGTAAAAGTTAGTAGTAATTACTACTAACTATGCTATTACTACTAACGTAACTACAGATTTATCTGCAGTTAAATAGCATGTGTGGGGAGATGCAATTTTTGGCTCATGTTTCCTCTTCTGGGCCTCCAAAGAGCAGGCTGGTGGGCTGCTTTGTCTCTACTGGAGATTTTAGAAGGGTATTGGGTCATAGCATGACAGGTTCTTTGTTGTCTTTGTTTTTCTTTACATTCACTTAAGTTTAAATTAGTATATGTAATGAAGAGCTTTATGCCCATTGCTATTATGTCATTAAGTCCATAATACTATAATCGAGCATCAGTTACAGTTTCCAGCATAACCTATTTGTTTCAGGTATACAGAAATCATTAGTTTGGATATACGTTGGAGTGCAGTTTGATAGATGCCTTCAGCAGCAAATGCGTATTTCACAGGAACTGATGTACAGTACCCTCGCTTGAAAAAAAAAAAAGAGTATTTTCAAGAGCTTGATTAAAATCCAGCATTTGGTTATGATGCAAAAGAATTAAAATTTGTTGTCAGAGAATATATTTAGAGCAAGGTTGCACATTACTGTTTCCTGCTAATCTTAAAGATGTGCACCATTTTGATTTTGTTTTGGAAGAAAAATTAGAGTAATGGATCAATTAGCACCTCTTTGGCCACTATTTGGTTAAAATGGTAAATACCCAACTTTTGATTTGTGCCAGACTAGTAACGGTGTCTTCCTGGCTTACTCATAGTGTATCGCAGGTAACTAATACCTATCTTTCTCCAAGAGGTCATGCTTCTTGGCAAGAGAAACTTGAATATAGTGCTCACTGAAACTTGTCCCCCTTTACCACTTACAAAGCAGGAACAGAAGAAAGACCATTTTCTGTAGATCTGGCATTTTTTTTAGTGCCCACCAGAAGAATTAAAGTAACTTGTATAAAACCCCAAAGCAATAACGAACGTCTAGTGAGTGATCTAGTGAAGTGCCTATCCAGAATAGTTGGAGGGATCTTTTCTTCACTGAAGAGGATTTTAAGATTGTAAAATTGTCTTGCATGTCTTTTTTTTTTTTTTTTTGAGTAAAATGAATCAAAATATAGTGTAATCTATGATTTGTAATGCTATCTTGTGTCCTTATAGCATGCTTTAAGAAAAAGAGGAAACGATAATTTGGTTAGTACCATTGCTTTAGATTTTTGGCTTTTTTTAGAAGAGCTCTCTTCTACCTTTCAGGAATGGTTGAAAATCCTCCTTAAGGAAGAAAGCTCACTTCAATCTTATCCTTCTTTTTCAGGGTGGAATTCACAGTAGGGGACAAACCCATTAATAACTTCCGCATGATTGAGAGGCACTACTTCCGGGATCAATTGCTTAAGAGTTTTGATTTTGAATTTGGGTTCTGCATCCCCAGCAGTAAAAATACGTGTGAGCACATCTATGAATTCCCACAGCTCTCTGAGGATCTCAGTAAGCTCTCTTTAATTACTGGGTTACCACACAGCGATGTTAATCTAAGGTGTTTTGAGGAAGCCCTTTCTTAAAAGCTGTCTGTAGAAAGTGGGTAGGGTAGAATACTTCCAGGTAGTTTTGTGTCTGTATTAACACGGATTTTGTTTTCTAGTAGCATGTATCTTGTCACCCACCAGACAGTTGTTTTTTGGTTTTTTTTTAATTCTTAAAAGGGAAGCTTCAGTGTCAGGGAGAAAAAAGATAACTGTGTTATAAAACAACCAAAAAAAATAGGATTAAAAAGACGTCCAATAAATGGATGACTTAAATGTCATGTTCTGTTTTAATGTTTGATGTGCTATATTGATAGCTGGAGAGGTTTTAGTTTTAGTATGAACATAACTTTTATTTTCTCTTCTCTCTCCCAAGATACAATAGCATGAGTACTAAATCTGTGTAATCTTATATTCTTTACAACCCCTAATCGTGGATGTCAGCACTAATATTACAGAGTCTGTGGAAAATACAGTGATGCACTGCTGCTTACTTATTTTCATACCAGAGCAAATTTCTTCTGAGTTCGCTGTTTTATCACCTTTTTTAAAACAAACAAAAAAACCCAACCAAAAACCCACAAACTCTAGTGTGATACTGTTTTGAGATTAGGTAGAGCACTTACACTTTGCATGGTGCCTTAACATATTTTGGTTATGTTTGAGTTCTTTAAAAGATACTGGCATCGAATGGTTTGGGTAGGTTCCCATTTTGATTTTGGTTTTTCGCTTGAGAGTTTGCTGCTATCTGAGCAATGCTATTAAATGTAAATGAAACCCAGTGCAGAACGTTGCTTCAGTAGGGCTTCTGTGTAACATGATTAATTTTTTTTTTCTTCTTTTTTCCCCCTGCAGTTCGAGAGATGATCCTTCATCCATATGAGACACAGTCGGACAGTTTCTACTTTGTAGACAACAAGCTCGTGATGCACAACAAGGCAGATTATTCATACAGTGGAGGACCTTGAGCACAGGACAGAGAGCCAACCTGTGCTGGCCTTCCCTTTCCTATCGAAGTTGTCAGGGATACCAACACCTTCAGTTCCATTGCCTACAATGTCAACCGGACCAGGATCCACAAACCAAGGACTCTTTGCCACAGTAGGAGTTTCATGACTAAATTTGCCAGTCTCGTCTTTTTTGAGCTTTGAAGCAGACCCAATTCTTCAGAACTTTAAGTGGTTCTACAATGGTAAATGATCTTTGGATACCACTTCCCTAAGTTCTTTAAGTGTCTGCTTTGGAAATGGCCTTGTGGGACTTGGGGGATTTTGCCCTAATTCTGTGGATTTGTGTTCTTGCCCTCAAGTATCTTTTAGGACGTGATTGCTTTCTCAAAGAATGTAATCTGAGAAACCACGTGAGTGGATGGATGCAAATGCAGAGTTTTGTTTATTTGTTTCTCTTTGTGAATGCTTCAAAGGCATGGCCAATTTAACTTGTACATCCAGTTGAAAATGTCGAGCATAACATCTTACAAAAGCAAGTTTCATCTTTAGATTAGTTCTCTAAATAAGTATTTCATCCTTTAGTTTTGTTCCTTCTGTGTAATATTCTGTTTAATCTTGGAAACACTGAAACTCACAATGAAGAGCAGCAGTTCAATGACAGAGCTGTTTTTAATTCAGTACTGTCCTTTTACATTTCAGATGAAGGCAAAATAGCATTGAGGGGCTGTGAACCTCCATAAGCATTTTCCATTAATTTCAGTTTTTGCAAACTGATTGCAGAATAATCAGGAGAAATTGAAGGATTTTAGCTTTGTTTGGCATTTTTACATAGCTAACATTCAGCCTATTCATGCTATACATTTTCCATGTCTATTTTGTTTCATCTCTGCTCGGTACTAAGATAAGGGCTTCAGCACTGCTTGTTAGAGCAATGCTTTCATTTGTCTAGGGCGGTTGGAGAGTGTGGAATTTCCAATTCTCCATTGTATCTGAATTTGAAGAATGTTATGACAGTGTTTTCCCTTTGTTAAAAATGTTTTGCATCGGATATTAATACAGGTGAAACAGTAAGCCTAATAATGTAGGCCTTTAAGGCACAGCAAAAATTTAGCAAGAGGTCTCTCTTCAGACTCTATAAGAAGTTGAAGGCCAATTTTGCCCAAGTTTTTAAGCATGTGCTTAGAAAGATAAGTACAAAGAAGTAGCAACATCACAAGAGTAAACTAGTGTATGCAAAACAAGACCTGAGAAGGCTGTGTGGGGTAGCCTGTTGTCATGAAACCCTTACTCTAAAGGTCAGTTCACTGACACTTTAAAAAAATAAAAGGCAGTTGCAGTTTGTAGATATTTCTATAAATACTTGATGTCTCCATGTCTAATTCTGTGAGTTTAAGTGGAACATTATATGTTAGCCTCAGATAGGTGTGATTGTAATAATTTTTATAAAATACCATTTCCAGTCGTGATTAGCATCTTTCTAGTCACAGCCTAAGTCAAACAGAACTACAAATGGTTCCAAATGTAGCCATCTGCCTAAGAACAGGGAGGTTTTTTGTGCTCTTATTGGAGTTGTGATCACTATTCAATGTGTTACCATTTGTATTTGGCTTGGCTTTCTTTACTTCTGAAAGAGATTCAATTTTCTAAAGAAAATGCAGTGAGTTTAGGCTACAGCACAGAATTTTTGTATTAAGATTGATAGCTAAGGAAGTATGTAAAGTTCATTGATTTTACAGAACTAGTATCTTGTAGTAATTATCACAATGAGACTTGTATTTATCACTATTTTTTGTCTCTAGTGTATTAAATCATATAATTAGCCTATGGCTGACTTATCTGTTTGAGAGTTACAAAGAATTTCCTCATTATTTGTACAATGCTTGGAGCTACTGATCATTAAGTTTTATAGCACAGTAATTAATAAAGGTGAAAATAGTTTCAAAAAGTCTAGGGTTCCCCCCCCCCCCTTTTTTTTTTGCATCAGGGCTGTTAAACTATCTATATATTCAATGACATTTTGCAAGTTTAAGTTTTTATTAATTTTGTTCCAACTCTTGGAGAAGAAAATAGACCCATTTGAAGACAGAAGAGAGTGTGTTTATAAGTAGTACCTTATACAGTTTTTTTTGGGGGTGTCTTTCAACTCTCACCTGCTGTTCATAATAATCCCTTCTGTGCATAAGATATTTTAAAAGACTTCTAGCAATGGTGCTTGCCCAGAATTGCCAGTTGTACATTTCAGACAGAAATATACATCTCGGTATATTTTGGTGAGAGCAGTTGTTGTACTTTGGTGCATACTCTTGGGTTATCGTACTGAGTATCCTCTCTGTATAGCACATCACTGTCAGATGATCTGAAATAGTCCTGTTCTGCTCCTTTTTTATGCTACCTCCTTTTAGGACTTTGGACTTCAAAACCAAAAGTAATTCCATAAAAATATTACTGTAATCAAGGAAAACTTGAGTGGTAGATGTGCCCCTTTAAAAAAGAACCTAGAGGAAGTTACCTTGTTCCCAATAGTGTAGTATGTTGTTGAATGGACTTTATGACACTCTGCGTTTTGTGGTAGGTTTGATGTTAAACATAAGAGGATGAACTATCTGCTACTGATCTCCTGAATTCTGCTAACTGTTCTGATATTTCAGATTCTATGGGTAATAACTTCAGGCTAACAGAAAATTTAGTGTGAATCATACAGGAGATATTTTATTGAGTGAATTTGTTGTGTTCTATTATTAGGAATACTTTAAAGCAGAAACAAATATTGGACATATTCAATAAAATAAATATCAACTTTTTTTAGATTTAGTGTTTCAGTTTGAGGAATTTTACTTTTTAAAAGCCCCCCCAGTTGGCTACAAATAACAAGTTCTGATTCTTAAACCAAGACAAATAACAAAGCTTTCTGTGGGAAGTGTAATGAAGGTGCTTTTTTCTGTATTCCACTGCAACCGTTACCACTGTTATATCCCTGTTTCACTTCAAACAGGTTGTTTGCATTTCTTTAAGGTCAACTACAACCACAATGTTTAGAAACACGTGGGAATCACTGTCCAAAGGAGAGGTTCCATTGCTTTTCTACCCGTTTATGCAGCAGTATAATGTGTAGTGTTGACATCAGACATTATATTGTTGCACATAAACAGCACTAGAAGAGTGTACCTTCAAGAACTTTGGCAGTACAGTTGCTGTTCTAATGCCACTTGTCCTTGTTTTGCATTAAAACTACATTCAAAATTTAATGTTAAAGACCATGCTTTGTACAGCACTGAACAACTTCAGCTTTCATCTGAAAGGGAGCCAAGAGCTCTCAGGTCAGCTGTAAAATGAAACCATGTTTTTTTCCCTTAAACTGGCAGCTGATTCTTATTGTAAACCAGTTGAAAGTCAAATCTTAACAGCACTGTTCACAGAATTTGTTAGTCTCCTTGACTAGTTACTATTTTGTATTTTAATATTAATCATTATTGGGTTTACTTGGGAAGTTCATCTACAAAATCACCAAATATTGGCTCTGGAAAAAAGAATTATTGTATTTTTTCTTTAGTTTATTTTTTAAAATTATTTTAATTAGCACTACAGCTCTGTTTTAATGAGCCAGTCTGGAAATTCGGGATCTGACTTTTTGAAAGTGAAAGAAAACATCTAAGAGCTAACCAAGATTATCTGCTAGTAATGACTAGCTGTTTCCTGTCATAAAACAGGATTATATGTGTACTTTACAGAGTGAATTAATCTTGGAAAAAGAAACTAAGTCTCTGTGAGTGCTAACAGTGACATAATTTTTCTGAGAGACAAGGAAATTTTAACTCAACACATTCTTTCACTTTATCAGTCTTGGATTCCTCTAAACTTCAGTTTTTTTAAAGAAAAGCAACAGTAATACATTTGTGGTTAACTGCTATGCTGCGTGGTCTAATAATTCACAGACTTTAGTGGCAGCAAGAGAACAATTTATTTTTAAAATTAACACACCAAGTGTAAGTATGGTTTAAGTTGTAGGAACTTTGTTCTCAGATCAGTGACAAAAGCCAAAATTGTTTCTGTGAATGTATCCTTTATGTGGTGACATTTATGAAATAACTGAATAATCCACTCTCCCTGACTCATAAGAATTTCTTTTTTTTTTTTAATTTTTAAATGTAGAAAGTCTCCTCATAATCTCTCTCTACGTGTTGTTTTTGAGCAGGTCAGTAAGATAGCTCTATTTACCACCTCTGTCCTCCATTAGAGTTTCACTTCAAAAACGTGTGTAGAGTGTTAAAGCAGTGGCTGTGTGTGTGTGTAACATTGCAGGTTACCAAGTTCCAAATTCCTTCATTTTGAGCAAACAGACTATTAAAGTATATCGAGAAATAGTGCTACATGTTGACCCATAAAAACTAAATTCCAATCTTCATGACAAAAATTAAAGGGAACTCTTAATCATGTAAAGATTATTTGGGGGCTATTTAAGGTAAGGAAATGCTAACCTCTAGCTCTCATACTTAATAGGTATTATAAAAGTGTTCTATTAACTATTCATAACCTGAAAAAATATGGTTAACAGCTCAATTTTAATTAGATCTGGTTAGGAATGAAACTATAGAGATTATTACTATCCTTTATGGGGGGGCAAGGGAGGGTGACTAGAACTGTATGTATTGCACAAAAGCTAGACAGGTTTACATGCATTGACTCTAGTGGTAAAAGTTATCTTTGGGAAAAAATGAGGGAGAGGGACAAGGACAGGAAAACAGTTAATTTCAGCTAATTGGAACCAAGAGCTTTAAGGCCATGGTAAGTGTAAATGCTTTTTCTCTTGAGCTTGAGATAGCTGGTAGCTTCTGTTAGCAGTTCTTTTCTATACCCCCAGCATAAGCACTACCTAAGTTTATACAAATGTTTCAATATTAATCAGATCTTAAATATCATTGACAGTTCATATAATTTTCTAAACATGGAAATATATTTGGAGACTGTGATACTCTAGGCCTCAAGCTGCAGCTCAGTTGCTTTCTAAATCACAGCACAGTCTGACTAAGCGGGTGAAATTGTGTGTTTGTGTATCTGTTCACAAGCTGTAGTTAACTGCCTCCCTAGAATCACTGTGTTAATGCCTACTGTGATGTCCGCTTGTATCTTAATGCTACACTGAGAAAACCTGTTTGAATGTGACATTGACTTTTTTGCATAGAATCAGAATTGTCTGTATTAAAATGTATTTATAAAAAAATATATATTTTTTGTGGAAGGAAAGTAGGATTCTAGTTAATATACCATTGGGAAAATGTTAGAAACATTTTTACCAAGTTCATTTATAATTCTTTGTATCTTGTTAGTTACCTGATTTGTTTCCTATAAGAACATCCACTGTGGCCCGTTTAGTGGCAATGCAATGCACTGTCATGCATAGAATCTGGTTTTCAGAAAACTGGGAGTCTTTTGTTTCCTTTTGGGACAGTAGGAAATGGAGTAGGTTGCCAGGATGAAAAGGAACCTTGGCACCGAATCCACTTCTGTGGCTTTGGCTTCAGTAACTAGTCTGTTTGACTTGTTTGCAGATAAGTAGCGAGAGCAAAGATTGAGACTTCAGGATAAAGAAAATTAGATGTTACAATTTAGTCTTCCTGTAGGAGAAGGAGAGTACTAAAATTAATTTATACAAGGATTAAATAGGGAGTACACTTGCTTAAAATTATTTCATATTGGCAGCTTAGTCATAAGTGTGCATACTAGGGAATATGCTTAACTTTTTCCATTACCTTGGAAAATGGTTAAAAAAACATGTCACTTTCATTAGCAAGTGTTTCTTCTCCTGTAACAAATTGCAAAATGTAATAAAACTAAATAAATTATTGATCCTAGAAATAAGGGTGATTGTCTATTTTATTTAAATACTTGTATTAGCACATGAAAAACATTCAGATGTTCATTTCAGATGTCTTCCATCAATATTTGAACTCCAGTTTTGTGCAAATTTATGTAACTGGCTTCACTTTCTGATGATTGTAAACTAAGCAATGCACATGTAAAAACTCTGCAGTGGTTTGCGTAGTTACATGAGTAAAACAATTACCTTAAAAGTGTTTAAATGGGATTCAGCTTTCTGATTGGTGAAAATATCTTGGGGCATAATTAAAATAAATTATTTTCAAAGTACATTAACAGAATTTCAGTGATCCACAGATCACAGTTACACACCAGGTTGTGCTTTTGAAAAATCTGCTGGCTGCACTATGGAGAATCGTTTTTTGAAACTTAATGACACCTGCAATTGCTGTCTCTGCCATATTGAGTAAAACTGAAACATCTGCTCAGACTGGAGTTGTATTGGGGTAATCCCCTCTTGATGTTTTTGATATTTTAGTCAGAAATTCCTGGGAATATCTCTGTATTTTTCTGTGAAGCAGAACAACTTACCTACTCTCAGAGTAGGAAGGGAAGTATAATGTTTTTGTTTGAAAATATCTGCTGTAACTCATTTTGATTCCTCAAAATTACTGGGGATGCCTTAGTAACACAGTATCCAGCAGAACAATTATTGTGTACTGGAACTTGCGGAAGAAATTTATTAATACAAGGCTTTAACTCTTGGACTATTACTTGGAGCTGCATGAAATACCTGAGTTCTGCAATAAGGTGATGACCTGAGCACAGGTTTGTAATGTGACTATTGTTCAGCTATCACTGATCTGAAATCTGCAATGAAGATATACTCAAAGTTTGACATCAGTTCTTTTACAGGCTCTTCTAAATCTGAGTATAGTTTCTGGTTTTGCCTGTACAGGTTCTCTGTGGTTAGATGTTCTCTCCTGATTAAGCTTACTCTCGGAATTACCCGAACAACTGGAAGCATCAGGTCTATTTTCTCAGAATTCTTGAAAGGACTAGGTGCTGATTTCACTGAATACCTAAACAGAAGCAATAGCAAAATCAGTACTAATAAATCTAGTAAGGTAGGTTAAACAGTCTCTCGGATTTTGATGCTTTAGTACAATTACCTAGACTGGTTGAAAAACTTCTGAGGTTGAAGAGAACCTTTACCAAAAAAAAAAAAAAATCCAAATTTTATTCAAGAGAAAGTTTCCCAGTGTTAAATTTCTGCCAGAAATATGCTGTATTACCAATGCTTTTTCATTTTTTCTTCCTTAGCTAGTATGTCAGTCTCATTTATTAATAAATATGCCTCATCATCCTGGAGATGTTCTGCACCTCTCCTCAGATTCTTCTTTTTTATGGCATTCGTCAGCTGCTTAGCTATTGTGGCAAATCTTATGTGTTCGCACATGCTTCTAATTCTTTTGTCATTGTTCAGGGGCATTCATCTATCTGACTTGCATTCCCTTAACATTTCTTAACTACAGTAAGAACAACTCTGTGATACACTATTCCAAGTTTCCCAAAGTATACTTTTAAGACAATGTATCTTATTTTTAAAGAACATTTTAGAGATTACAGAAGTCTATCATTGCACGCTAGGATAAAACAAAGGTATTTATTCTACCTATTTAAGTCCACAAAAAGGAGTAATTGTTTTACAGACATTTTTTCCTTAACTGGTGCTATACAAGAACTTAACATAGGAGGTGAAATCATGCTGGATAATGTATTTTAATTAAAACTACAAAGAGTATTTAGGTAGGTAGAGCATAATTGCAGTTGGATGATTCCCAGCCATTATTTTGAAAACTGACATGGGACTTTAAAAAACAAAGGCCTGTTTTATTTAATAATAATTTAATTATTCTAGTGGAGGGCGTAAACCATGTTAATGACGCTTGCATATGAAAGTAATTTGTAGCAAGAAATAAAAACAGGCAGGGAAGTTACAAACAGCAATATAGAAAAGACATAATGAAATTTACTTTATGAAAGGAAGTTAACACATACCAGAGAGAAGAGTTTTAAACACTTTCAGTTCTTCCTTTCCTACTGAATGACAGAATGAGTCAGAAGAGGGGAATAGCAAACTGGGTATTTGATAATCTTTATAGTTTAGCTATAAAGAGTAAAAAATTTGCCAGTTTTACCATATTTACTGAACAGTTATGCACAGTTGTACTTCTTGGACTTGATTGGCTATCGATGTGTATGTAGCTTTTGTTTTTTCAAGAAAGGCAAGACGAAAACTGGAGTAGCAAAGTTTGGACAAAGGTCTAGCAGTTATAGGTAAAGCTTTCAGTAAAATATCAAACAGTTACATTTATGTATCACTTGCTAGTCCTGTGTATGCTGTAAAGCCTATTTCCCTGCGCATGCAGACAAGCAAAGAAACGTGTACAAAGCATACTCTGAGCATGTTTACAGAGACCCTGTGTCAGATATGAAAGGTGCTACATGCACCAGACCAGAAAACTAGAAATATCCAGAACCTATTTTAGTGAAAAAAAACCCACCAAAACTCAACCCCAAAACATTTTCTCTATGAATGATGTTGTGAAAGGTATGGTATACCACAGTTATGCAAATGTTACTCTGTTTACTGGCATTCAACTAGTTTTGAAAACCATGTTTTTATTTCCCAAATGCATACCTTACCACCCTTATATATAATTAAGTGTCTAATTAAACATGCTGACTGCTTTGATGTCTGTACAGTTGCATAAGTCAGGAGAACAGAGGGTACACTACGTCCCCTAAAATTAAAGCGTGCACAGAGACCTGAATGTAAGTTCAGAGGAAATAAAATTTCTGCCCCAGACATGCCAAGCCTCTTTAGCACTGAGATGTCATGTACCTTTCAACGACGTTCCCCCACTAGAGTTCATCAGCTGGCATTTGTCTTAAGCTAAATCTGAAATAACAGTCCAGCTGTGTTCTTTGCAGCTGACAAATACACACATACACTTCCTGTGGCTATCTGGCAAGAGACATTTGCAGGAAACACGAGCACAAGTGTCACCACTTAGATAACTTTGAAGACTATTACTTCAGCTAACATTTAAATTTCTGTAAGAGAAGTTAAAATGAGAAAGATAATTTCTAGCCAAAGCAAAAGCTTGCACTAAAAGCATTGCAGTTTATCTCCTTAGATTGACTGGGTATTTGCTATAAAATATTTTTCTGTAGGTTTTGTTGGCTGGTTTTGCTGTTTTGGTTTTTTTTTTTGATGTTCTAAAGTAATGGAGTTAAAGGTAAGTATACTAAATGCCTTAAGTAATCATTGAAGCCTGGTGCCTCAGACAGGCACAAACACGCTGCGCTTATTCATGTGGCTGAAATTAAATTCTTCAGGAGTTGCCTGATGAGTGAGATCTTAAACTTTTTGTTCATCCAAATCACATAAATTCCCTTTTCTCGTGCTTTTTGTTACGGATTTCTTCTACCCGAGAGCTCGGTGTGTGGCCACTTGCAGTCACTCAGTTCAACAGCACGAATCCTCTGGTCAACCGCCTCCCTGGAGGTTTCTGGAGAGGAAAGCAAAGCCTGTAGGAAACACAGAGCCACACCTGCCTTGTTTTTAGCTTATTACTCATCCCCGCCCCGCTGCCAGGCCTTTCACCTTTACTTTCAGCGCACGAAACGCGCCTTTCCGACACCACGAGACGCGGCCCTCCTCGCCCGGGGCTGTGGTGGCGACGTGAGGCGGCGAACCCCGCTCCCGCCCAACGGCCCTTCCCGCCTTCCCCTTCAAATCCCAACGGCCGCGGCGCCGCGGCCAATCGGCGGGGCTGGGCGCCCCCCCGTCACCGACGGTCCACGCTCGCGCGCGGTGAGGCGGCCGCCCGCCCGCCCGCCTCGTCCCTGCGGTCGGCAGCCGCTCAAGGGCGCCCGGTCACCGGGCCGGTCGCTGTCGCAAGGCAGGCGGCACACCGGCGACGACGGGCGGCAGGGAAGGGGCGGCTCCGCGGGCACGGCGCCCGGCGGAGCGGCGGCTCGGACGCTCCCCTGTCGGGCGGGGGCGGATCGCCGCCGGTGAGGTGGGTCTCGGTAAATCACCTCAGGGCTGGCTTGGAAGGCTGTCATCCACCCCGCCTGTGCCTGCTGCTCGTTAGTTGACGTAATTAATTTTTCCGGTGACGGTCGTGTGAATAAGAAATTTGAGTAATGTGGCTAATGACGGTCTTCGTTGTGCAGCTGGGCCTCGTTGGTTTTGTCAGGAATAAATGTTTAATGGCTTTAGTTGCCTCTTCTGTGCCCAGGTCAAAAATCGATACATTCAGAATAGGAATTCTTCCTCTAAGCAGCAAAGTGTTTCAGCACTTTGTTATTCAGATGGCTGAATTATTACAGAGGTTTAATAGCAACTGCAGTCTGCTCATCAGTATTTATTGCCCTTGAGGCCTGTAATGCGCTTTCTATGCGTAAAAATAATTTGCAGCAAAGTTGGTGTGAACTCAGGAGTTCTTGGAAACTAATTCTAGCGCTTGCTGGCATGTTGTGCCCCTTCGTAATTCAGAGATTAATCCTAGAAAAGGCTGCTAGGTTGTCTGGCTTCCTACTTAGCTCTGTGTCCCTCACTGTACTGAGCCCAAACTTAGGAATCTGTAACTAAAGGGTACTAGAAAGGTATCCAGTCTTGACACAGAGATAACAAAACACAAAAAATCATTATTACAAAATGCTGAACAGCACTGGCTACCAGCTTCCCACCAGGGAGGGCTGTTATGTGGTGATGGGTTCACAATGATGCATGTCTGCTGAGATCTGGCAGTTCATAATCCATTGATCATTTGTTATATTGATATCTAGTATCTAAGATTTTTCATCAATGTGCTAGCTGACTGAGAAGCAGCCAGGGGAAATAAATCCAATATGCATTAATGGTGTTCCTACTGCTGTTTATTTTCAGTGTAAGCAAATATTGTTTGTGTGTGTTTATTTCTTTGTATGGACAAAAAAAAATTTGCCCTTTTCTACTTCTCGAAAGGACTGAATTTAAATTTTATTTTATGAACTAACTCTATCATTCATTATTTTAGTGAAGAACAAATCAGTAGTTCTCAATTAAATTTTTGCTATGGCCATACATGGGAAATGCTACTTTAAAGCTTCCATTTACATTATTGGAGTGAGGGGATGCATGGCGAGCCATATAGTTTGCTTCAGCTAGTGAATGTTTCCGTTTTGTTTGCGTTAGACTAGAAATGGATTAAGAGGTCAGAAGAAGCTTATGTAAAACTGTTTACCATTTTTGATACTTAGTAGTCTAAACGCAAGCATTTACACACAGATCTGGAAGTCTGACTGAAGTATAAAAATGGAGCATCAGCACTTATAAACTAAGTTCTGGAATCGGGATATGTGTTTCAGCCAGTAGTATAAACTTATTTGAAAGTGCCATTAAGTCAGTTGCACTTGTCTTCTCAAGCTTTGTGTACAAAGTTAGAGATGTAAAGTAACACTGATGTGCTATTTAATACTTTATCTGTTCCATAATACCTATTAATCACTGTCATTTTTAAGTAGCTCAGTGCTGTGCCAGGGTTTTGAAAGATTGTGCAAAAGTATGGAAGTATCTGAAAAGAACTGTATCGGCAAAAGCAAATGAATCTTCAGGGGTGATGGTTTTATACCAAGTACAGGAAAACATATGGGAGGCAGCCTACTTTAGCCAGAAGTCTTGTGACAGTAAATTTGGGCTCATGTCAAGAAAAAAAGAGCTTGAAAACATAGTTCCAATATAAATCACTATTATTTGAGTTTTCTGAAGTTTAGATGAAACATACAATAAAAAAAGGTTAAACTAAGCAATCCTAAACTTTAGAATGCAAATTTTTCCTAATCATATGTTGGAGAGGGCAACAGTGAACACTTTCTTCTGTTTGGTAATAAGATAATTTTATGGTAATTACACTTAAGATTTTATTTTTTTTCCTAGACAGAAATAGCTGTTTGCATAATGTGTTTGGTTTAGGCTGATTAAGCAAACATCATTAGCCTTGGACTGGGAAAACTTCATTCTTTTCCTCCTTTCCCCCCCTGTTTTCAGAGTAGTACTTAAAATGGTCTTTAATGCAAATGTATCTTAAATAGGTTTGCAATGTGTGCAAAATACTTATTTTATGGTAGGTACAAAGTAAGGTGTCACCAGCTCTACAAGTTCTAAGAGAATGTTTACTGTGCTATCAATGACTATGTCAAAAATTATTTTAAAAGTACAAGGTAAGTATTGCACAAGATAAGGATTATTCTTCTATATAGATTTAAATAAAAGTAGTTAAATAAATATAGTTTTTTACTTTTTAAAAAATAATTGTTCCAGAATTGTCATTTATAGTATGACTCTTTCCTCATGCAGCTGTATTTCAGTGGGATTTTTTCGCGTGTATGGGAATCATTAATGCTAAACTGAAGCAAGACAATAAAATTCTAGCTGTAAGAGCCTGAAGGGGGCGGGGGGTGGGGGGTGGGGGTGGAACCCAGACACTTTATATTAGTTAATAACTTGCAGTCTTTTTATTTTTTTTTTTAACATGACTTTTTTAATGTAAGAAAAATCATGTAATGACTTTTAACTTCTGTGAAATGTCCAACCATGTTAAATATGGAATGCATTGGAGAAAATACTTTAAGGTGCTTAGAATAAATAACTTTATATAGGGACGACAAAACTCTCTTGTGTAGATACAGTATGTCAAGAAAGTCAAGCAAAACACAAGAAAAAACATGTTAGAGTGTTCTTTTCCCTTTTGTTCTTTATGTCTGATCATTCTTCAAAGACTTATTACCAAGAAAAATATAGGATACAGTATGACACTTAGATTTCTTTCTCTATTTCTTCCTCCCCCTCCACCTTGTGATCATGTGTATGGTCACAAGCATGGAATATATTGGTGCATCTGAGAGAATGCCCTAGCCTGTTAAACACAGATCACAGAGTATGTGAATTTACAAATCATGAATGAGTTGCTATGCCCATAAATTATAAGTCTTTAACACAGAAAAAGAAGCTTAGCTTTTCTTGATTTAAAATCTGTGCATTTGGAGTTTCTGTAGCAGATACTTAGCTCATCTTAGTGAAGTGTTGTCCAGAATCATACTGTCAATTTTAATGGATTTTTTCATGTGCCATGGAATTGCTTTAATCACAAATATTTTATTACAATTTTGCTTTGTTTTTAGGGTGATAGGCCTTCCTGATGCCCTTCATCTGGTATGTTCTCATGCATTTTTTTGTCACCTCTCCCTCTGCCAAATATAAAATATTGGGAAGCTTGTTAATTCTGTAGGGTAATAATCTTGCAAAGGTCTGTATCATTCTGTATACTGGCCATAATGTGGTTCACTGTATGTTACTCAGTATGTATCATTTTAAGGATTTTAAAAAGGGCTAACAAGAATTTGATGCAAATGGTGATTGAAAATAATTCAGAACTGAGTATCTCGCTCAGGCCTGTGAAAATTTTGGGCTGTGTACCAACTCTTTGGTGTTTGCAGTGAAGGACTTCAAAACAGAAAGAATCTTATCCTGGAAAGTCCTTAACGATATAGGTAGCTATATGCAAAAGTCCTGCTGACATTGAGGGGCTGTTCACTGAAGTTAAGTAAATGTATTTGAGGAGTTTGAGAGACTCGTGGACAGATGGTCCTATCCCAGCGGTGGGGGGTGCCAGCACAGTCGTGCTGTCTTCTGTTGAAGTCAGAGAGAGAGCATACAAACGCACAGAGCTGTGGAAACCAATCTCTAAGTGCAAGCCAGATCTGCTGTAAACAGTCTAATATTTGTAGATAACATTATTTACCAAATATTATTATTTTTGGCTTAAGAGTGATGTTGACATATTTTAAGGAATAATAGTAGCTATGTGTTGCAGAGCCAGCAGGAGTACAAAAACATGCTGCCTGAGTGCAGGTCGGGAGATCGCCTTGGTTTTGCTTTTCCTCAGTGTATGGTTATATTAGGATATATATTTGTTTGATTTTTTCCAAAAAAGGTATCTAGGATAATATTATTGCTCTTAAAGTTTGTACTTGGTAGGTATTTATTTGTAACTTGGTAACTCTTAAATTATGCTGAATATAATGTTTAGCAGCTTTATACTTACTATATGCTTCAGGCTTATCATTTAATATGTATATTTCTAGTAATGTGGCATACTTAATTTTTTCCCTATTTCTTTATCTGGATATTAGGATGGTCAAGAATTGATTCACTTAGCTCTAGTATGTTTGCATAATTGTCTTCCTGCTGTCTTTTTGCGTAGACCAGCTTGGTGAACTTGACTGCATTTCTCACTCTGCATATTCTGTTTGCAGGAAGGAGAGGACGAGGGGCTCAAGTCAAGTGAGGATTTCTTGACAGCTGCATAAGGGATTATTACAAAGTTGCATCACATGTATTCTTCCTAAGTCTTCTCTATCCGTCTGCCCCTAATCTGATTTTAAGTCTGGGCTAGTAGGCATGGTTGAGGGTGTAGATTGGAACATGGGTTTGGCTTCAATCTTAACTGGCAGTACTCCCACCTTGCTGTAAGAAAACAGGCTAATCAAACCTGCATGCATGTATTTTAACAATACTATCTCGCTGTTCTACCCGGTCTGTACTTTTCTTTGTAATTCCTTGCTGCTTTTTTGTAGTGTAAGTGGCTCAGTCTGACTCAAATTGTAACCTGCTTAGTTTCTTCTGAGTTTCCATAATATGTGAATAGACATGTCAACCAAGAAAGTGTACTTTGATATTTTTTTGGTTTGTAGACTATATTCTTTAGTGTTGTTAAAGGTTCCTGCTCCAAATTGCTTTGTCTTTAGATTGCTTCACTTGGAATAAAATACTGTTCTGTCATGTCACAAGCAGCACCTTTATGGTAAATCAGAGAGAGAAGTGTGTTCCTGAGAAACTGGCTACTGAAATTCCTTAGTTTAGTTCATGTTTGGAACCATATGCTATCCTAATGCAAGGGCTAGTTCAGCATCATAATAAACCATGTTGGATGTTTCAGATGCCAGCTGGATGTTCAAATAGAGATGCTCTCTGGATTTGGCTAACTGCAACAATTATTGTTCTCTTTTTTATTAACATTTTTCAAAATCTTGATTTAATTGTTGAATAATTCATCTTACTGTTTGGCTTATGTGGATAAAAGTAGAGGAATGAATGTGAATAATTTCCAGCCCAGTAAAAATTCTACTAAATTGTTTTGTTCTTTTTTATTAAAAAAGCAGGGTTTTAAATTTCTTTTTAAACACAGTAAAACTTAGATTTTTCACTGAAGTATATTTGTTGCTTTGGTTTAGTCTGTCAGCAGCTAGTCCTCTATCTTCTAATACTTGCAGAATTTTCAGTTTATGTTCTTGTTTACCAAAACCAGAACTTCTTTCAAGGGAACTATAAATGTTTTAATGTGTGGATTTTTTTTTTTTTTGAGTGGTCTGTGGCAGATGTTGTTGCCATCATTGGCTCCAAGAAATAAGTTAGATTATTGTGTGTTTTGACTTCTGTGTTTGCAAGCAGCTTTCATTTTAAAAAAAAAAAGAAGAAAAAAGTAAATAATTTGTTTTCCTGTTATAGTCATTTGTTCCTGGAAGATGCAAAAGATGAGTGGCTTCATAAAACAGTGTTGACCAGTTCAGCCGTTAACAATATTATCTTTAAATAGTTTTAAATTTTTTTTTTTAGTATCTGTCTGTAGAAAATTATCATAGTAAAGCTACATATCCTGCAGGTGAGCTCTGGAAAAAGATTATTCTTATTCCGATGGACACAGTTTCAGCTGACATAAATCAGATAGGTAAGTGTGTGTGATGGTTAGGACTGCACTTTGACAAAATAATAATTAGGTTGGTGCGTGGTTCACATTAGTGCTATAGGTTTGGATCCAGAATTACTTAGGTAGGCAGGAGACACTGTATCCAATTCCATAAAGGCAGAGTAAAGAGTAGTGAGCTGTAGGTCGGGTAAGTTGTTGTGTGGAGTTCCGTTTTGGATGTTGACGTTGTTGCTGCTGCTGTTATCCATCTGGCAGTGAGAAGGGAAACACTGGGAAGACGTTGGGGATGATGAAATGAGAACTAAGGGATCCACAGCTAGGCTGTCATCTTTCAGCTCCTCCCAAAGATTTCCTATAACAAAACAAAATGGATTGATTCGACTTTCTTTATATATGCTTTTTGAAACATTGTTTTATGGGAGAAGTCATAATTATACAGTAGTGTATGTGTAGGTACTCTTAATCACTTGTGATTGAGAAAGGAAAAAGATTGTTTAGATAGTTATTATTTGTCTGCATAATAAATTAAAATCTGGGAGAAAGCAGCATTAATTTAACAAAATTATTTTACTTGATAATTGGCAAGATTCTGTTGCAAATGTATCCTTATGAAGCGTAATTTCTATTTGAAAAAAACCCCCGACTAATTTTGACAGGGGAAATTGCCTCTGTTATTTTTATAAGATGTAAAATGCCATTAGCTCTTCCATGAGACAAATCTGCAAATATTGCTCCACAACTGGACTTCTTGTATTCTTATGGTGTAGTGTTGTCTGAATTGCAAACTAAATTACTGGATATGTGATTGACCTGACAAATCAAAAGATCTGAAATATTACTTTTTTCTGACATGTACCAAAAAGTTTGGTGGCAGGGAGACTGTTGCTCCAATGCTATACCCACCATCTGCAGACTATCTAATGGGATAATACTTAGCCCTTTTGATTTTTCTAATTTTTTTAATTTTTTTTTTTTTAATGTATGTGTGTATATAATGATTTTGCTCCAAGTATGCAGGCCTTGTCTTAAGTTCTAGGACCTCTGATTTGAGATTTGGTAATTTTAGAAAGAAAGAAAGTAAAAAGCCTAGATAAGGTTAAATAATTTAAGGTAAAGGGCAAGGACAGAGTGAAACTGGAATCGTACCATATTGGTGAAGTATACAGAGTATTCACAGCACAAATGAGCATGCTCCAGATTAACTGAATAAAATGGAAAGAGGTTAAGAGAAATGAATGGAATGTGAGCTCTGGCTGCCTGAAAGAGAAAGAAGCTGAGGATTCAAGAAACTGTGTTGTTTATATTAGTAAAACAATCTGGGCATGGCAGGATTGCTGATTATTTGTGATAGTACAATGGCAAGGCAATTGCATTCATCGAGTTGTGTAGATTATTAAGACTGCATTTTTTTCTCTTTTAGGTTGCCTTGTGCACCACTTTTTGTCTGTGCAGGAAGGCAATTCTTGCATATTATTTAGTGCAGCAAGAGCTTTATCATTTGGAACCCACAGGTTTTGTTTTATATGTATACATATATAAATATACACACACACACACACACACTCTTAAACTTGGTGGGGTTTTTTTTTCTTATTTTTGCATGGAAAACTGTGTTGAAAATCCTGTCAGTTCAAGATGATTAAATTATTTAATATCAGGAACTTTACTGTCAGAATTACATGACTAAGTATTTAAGAACACACCCTAGAAAATATAATTGTTTGTAGATCATATGAATGCCTTGTGAAGGAGTAAATAGCATTCTTTTGAGCAAAGATGTGGAAGGTGTTTGAATAAATATTGATAAAGAAAAATGTTAACATGTTAATTCAATCAAAATTATTTCTTTTTGTGCTCCTTATATGACAACTCTCTTGCTATGCACCAAATAGTTGTGCTTGAGCAGTTTTCAGTGGAAAATATGTCGAAGTTTAAAAAATACATTGTAAATACTGTCTTGCAGTATTTAATATCAGCAGTCGTAGTCAAGAGTAAGCAGGGTCTTTTTAAACTCTGGATCTAAATCTTTAGTTTTCTTGGGAAACTTTTTAAAGATACAATGCAAAATTCCATGTTGTGCAAAATAATGTAACCTAGTAAGCTGGTCTTTGTAGCACTGGCAAGGACAAGTAGTTAAAAAAGAAGGACATAAATGCATCTTATGCCATTTGGGATGTGGTGTAATAAGGCTGAGTCTACAAAATAAAAATGCCTTCGATACCTACCTTGGAGATCAAAATCAGTCAGGGATGGATTAAGAGCATCGATATCATTGCTGAGATCTCCTTCCTGCATGAGCGTGTCCTGCATTGTCCTCGCTGTAGAGTGCTCTGTCAGCATCTTCACACCACACATGGGGGGGGTCTGAGCCGGCAGTGGAGAATCCTGGGTGATGCTGGGCTGAGTTCTGAGTTCACTTTGAGCGTCCCCAGAAGGAAACAGGGTCTGAGGATCAGGTGACTGTTGCATTAATGTACTTGAGATTTGAGGAAAACCCTGTGGTGATGTATAGCACGCAGTCTGTTGGCCCCCGAGCAAATTTGGTAATGGACTCTTGACATGTAGAGCTCCTGATGCGTGGATACTATGTAATGGCTGTGGTATACCGGAGGAAAGAGAGGGCTCGCATAAGGAATGGGATTGGACTGCCATCTGTCTGGAAAGGGATGCACTTGCAACACCAGTCGGACTGCAGGACATGATTGAAGATCTCAGCTTTTCACTTTTGTCGCCTATCAGTGTGTCAAGTTCTTCTACAAAACAAGAAAAAAGTCCATGACTTACTTATTCCTAACAGAGCCTTAATCTTCATAGCTTGCAGCTAGAATTTTAGTGTTCCTCAGGAAATGTGTGAGTGGAATGGCAAACAAAAGTGCTAGCCCATATACGATAAGAACTCCAAAAGCCTGAAATGTCTTTCTAAATTATCAGTGCCAAGTGAGTACTTAATAAATTGCATTTTTGTGTTTAATGGTTGGATATTTATCAGTTAATTTCAGATTTTATTCTGTAGTACTTATTCAGTGTTGTTTTTATCTTAAAGTTTAGTGAGTTGTCAAGAGAGAATGTTTTCTTGATGGAGCTTCTTTGTACCTATTTGAAAACACTCCTGCAAAACCAGGTCTTATTTAATTCTGCTTTTTATTGATTTTTTTTTATTGTTTTGCCAATACCTTTATAACCAGTAAAAATTCTTAAATGCTTTCCTAAATCATGTATAAATTCTTTTATACAGCTTGGTCCCTATTGCAAAGAAAAGTTCTGGGGACCGCTGTCTGAGATCTAATGCACTAACATATTACTGACCTGGCTTTGCCATACTCTTCCTTACAGCAACTGGGTCTTTCCTCTTCCATTTCTGAAGCTCCTCCTGCATCTTATCAATTTTGGCTGGATTCAGAGCCCACAAACAGCCTTTCCGAGAAGAATTGCCTGACTTGTTCTCAACTTTCTCAAAGCATTTGTTCAAAGATAAGTTGTGGCGTACAGAATTCTTCCAGCCATCTGGAGCTGTCTGGAAAAACAAATCCAGTCTAAGAATGGCACTTCAAGGAAAAAAAAATACAAATATATTTCTCTGTTTTGACTGTTAAGATTATAAGAAATGCTGTTTAGATTATACTTTCTAAAATATGAAACTTGTATGTTAGAAGGAAGCCACAAAAATGTTACAGTCGTGTTGTGCGGGAAGAGAGGAATCAGATAAAATAGTAACCGATCTTCTAAGCAAGAAGGTTGGCCTTGTCAGAGGTGCTGCTGAATTTTTAAGACTGAGTTTGCAAATCACAAGAATTAAGTGTGTAAAGACTTATATTCTAGAACTGTGAACTAACAGGAAATCTATCTTTATCTATTTTGGAACACCTAGAAAAAATTCAAACACTTAATTGAAGGACTACGTGCTACTTGGACTCAAATTAAGTGTCCAGGCAGACTTCAAAAGAATTTTAGCATGCTGCTGTAGGTGTAACTTTGTATGCTAGCCAATTATATAACCAAATGGTTTAATCACAAGCCCTACAGATGAGATACAGGTTTCTACATCTGATCACTGCATCTTTTTGCTTTGCATTTATTTTTAACTCAGTAGTGGAAGCTGGCAGGTTCTTTCAAACTGAACAATACATATAAGCTTCATTAAAATGATTCCTCTATTTTATTTAGGCTGTTTCTGATCAATGAGGGAAACAAAATTCCCTCCTTCCCCTGAAGACAGTTTCGCATCCAACTGCAAGAATGGAAAGAGAAGAAAACCTGGTGCAAACTCTCTCTTTATACAATTTAATTTTTACAATTTTTTTTTCCTGATTGCTTGTAGAAGAACTTTGAAAATGAATATTGCTCTAGAGGATGAAGAGGGAAATACCCAGCAAAACAGTCATGCTCAGATTCTGATGGGATATGCCTGTTTCCTTGCCAGTCTGAAATACTGATCTTGAAGAAATGGCACTGTATCCTTTCATTGCATATAAGTCTTTCTGGTGTTTGTTTATTTGATTTCACTCATTTCTGCTTACTTAGTCATGTAGCCGGAAGATACTGCCCATCACATTAAGGCTTTGTAAATTAGTATGCACGTTCATATCAGAAGATTCCTATAGTAAATTCCTGATGTGTCGCCTCCTTGCTTTCCTTTTAGTTAAGTACTGTACAATGCTGTTTCTTACATATCTGAGTAGAACTGTCTTAGCTCATTGCCACTGCACTATAATCTTAAAAAAAAAAAAAAAAAAAAAAGAGCAGGAAAAATGACTTGCTACATAATGGCAGGAATCAATCGGAGAAACCCAACTTCATTGTAATAGATGTAACTGCTAGTCCAGCTAGACTTCCCCTGTCATTATAAGACCAGTTAAAAAACAAAAAATTGTAGCTTTACCTGTGTCAGTCAAATGATATTCTTTCCAAAAGGTCTGCATTTGCAGAGATGAGAAATCTCAAGAGAGAGAGAGACTTTAGAGCTCATCGGATTACAATGAATGATCTTCAGTACTAGTGTATGTGAGGCCTTTTTTCTTTTTTTTTAAATCAATTTTGGATGCTTTTTCTTTTCTTGTTTCCAAAAAATCCTCATCTGTGTGTCATAAGAATTAAAAGAAATTAAGCAACTCTCTGAAAGGTACGTGAAGTTGTCTATGTGCCACTATTGATTCATATTCATGGGTGCAAAATATTTGTTGTCACAATTGTTTATAACAACCACAGAGAATTATTGAACAGAGAGCACAAGAAATAAATATGATTTTCCATAGCCTTTTTAAAGAGGTTAAAAATTAAAATTTCCCTTTTATGTGCATTAAGTTTCCTTTCCATTTTTATGTTTTATTAATAGGGATCCTTCTCTCATAGAAAGCCAGCTTTTTGATAGTTTCTCTAATTGTTGCCTAGTGTAACAGATTTCCTCTAAGACCACCTTTTATAAATGGACTTTTCTCCATTTTTGCTTTCATATGATACGCCATTAATTTTTGAACATACTTTGACAGAAATTCTACTTTTATCAGGAATGTAAAATCTCTTTTTTCCTAGCTTGTGAAGGCCTGTCTTGTGGGTTAAGGTGTTAAAAGCCTTACTGAAGAATTTGAGGGTCAAATTTAATACTTGCTTTCTTCATTAAAAAAATAATTAGCTGTGGAAATTAAATACATGGTATTTACTGAAAAAGAAACTATTTTCCTTTCATAGCAGCACAGTTTCTACCCTTTTGGCCCACCTGATGTCAGCATTTCACTATTCTGTTAGCCAGTCCCATAGGTGAGACAATGTGCATTTCTATTTTAGAAACAAACAACCCCTTTAAAACTCTTTCTGCCATAGGGTAATACTAAAGATGATGAATCAGTTTTTCTCCCTTGCAGATCATATTCAAGTTTCTTTCTGGCAGTTCCAAAAGTAAATAAAACTGTTCCTCCTAGGTAAGATGTGTACTTAGCTACTGAATAAGCTGACCTGAAAGAATATTCATGGTTCTTGCCCTGCACATGAGGCTACATATACCTCTGCCTGTATCTAGACAGGATAATTAGTGTTTCTGCTAAGCACCAGAGAAGATGGGAGTGGCATGTGTTTCTCAGAGGTTTTCAGAATGTGTGGGGGTGTAAACTATGATGTAGTTTTAGAGACGTAGAGACATGGATTTATTCTGGAGACTGCTGCCAAGAGTTGAACAGGTTCTTGCATTACACTTGGTATTGCTGAGCAGCGGAAAAATAGTCGTTTACCTAGGTAGGCCCTGAAGGAACACTCCAGCAGTATGTTCATGTTACAACTGTCACCAGTTTTTTAAGTTAGCATTTGATTGTCTGTTAATGAACTGAGCTTTGGCTACTGAAGTTGCTCTCGTGTAGTTGGAATCTCCTTGCTGTGGCTCGTTTCTGCCATTGCTGCATTCTGCATAGTGTGAATGAAGCTGTGTGGAGTTGGACACTGCAAGAGAATGCTTGCTGGTATGAGTTCCGTCAGACCACAGACCTTTCTAACCTCTTGGACCACTGGCAATAACTCCAATTAACAAGATTAAAGCTTTCTGTTAGACTCACTAATCACTACAAAGAAGAAAAAGGATGACAAGCAAAAAATATTATTGTACAGACCCATTGATCCTGACCGCCTCTTGAAGTTTAAAGAGTTCAGTGATCTTGCAAAACCCTTTCTCTTTAAATCTAGGTCTCAAAAGAAGGGAGAGGTACATCAAAGAGTAATTCAACTTTAGCTGCGTAGATGTTTTTTTTAGGACGTAGGAGTTGGATTGCTCTGTTTCAACTAGAAATGAGATTGTTGCATCATAGAAACTAAATTTGCTGTGGCAGCGAATACAGGTTAATTTGACTAGGCTTGTATCATCCAATGTCTCCCAGCAAGATTCTGTGTACACTTGTACTCTGTTTCTCTCCAACTTAAATTGCTTCCCCTCCCCCTGTTGTATCCTGCTATTTAGTGAGTTCTGGTAGCAACAACAAAATGTTCTTTGCCGATTTTTATGTTACTTTATCTTGCTGAAGACTCTCCAGAAAAGGGAGGATAGAGGATATTAGCTTTTGCCATATATTGATAATTCTGTGGGCTGCTGTAAAAACCAGAAGTAGACAGGGCTTAGTGCCGTAACCATAATATTTGCTTGCTTATTCTCCCCTGCTTATTTTAAGGATGTTTGGGATGGAACTAGTCAATCATTTGACTGTATTTGTAAGTAAAATGCAAAAATAAAGCCATCACAAAATAGTGAATGTTCCAGTAGTACCCCCTGTACCATTCTTTTCCTATAATGCATATGATGGCAGTAACCTTATTTTCATCAATTTTTAAATGAATTAAGAAAAAGACATGATGATCTGCAGAAAAAAACCCAAACAAAACCATACCACCAAAACCCCCTACCTGTGGAACAGGCAAGTTTTGATAAGTAAGAAGGGAAAAGTTTAGATTAGGTATAAAACAGTTATTTAAAGCTGTGGTAGAAATGTACCTACTGTACAGATGAGCATATGTATACACACGTCTCTATGTATACACACAGACAGACATAGGAACACACACCTATCTATACACATTTACATGCAAAATATCACAGTATATACAAGACACAATATTTACACACAATATATAGTTGAGGAAATGATGTATATCTCCCTGATGTTTATGCTGTGTCAGAATAACTTTAACTTCAGGACCAGGAAGGTGACACCTGATAGAGCCACAGTCTTGTGTCTGAGGAATTCTGTGCGTGTTGGCAGCAGCAGCATTTGGTTTGCAAGCTGCCAATTAATTTTATAATCAATTGTGTTGTAAGACAAAGGAGAATTAATTTCAGTTTGGTCTGATGAATAAACGTGGGCATGCCTGTAAAACTTATTTTTGATATTCCCACCTCTGCTTGAAACTTGTGCTATTTTTCCAGAAAACAGTAAGAATGTATTACTTTGCTGTAGATCACATGATTTGTGCATTATGCTAAGAAGCATAGTTCTGCAAAGTATCAATTTCAAGATGTTGTGACCCAGGACCTTTTTCACAATTCTCAAACTATTTTCCTTTGGATTATTAATATTTCTTGCAATTAGTGGTAAATGCATGGAAAATAGAGTTAATCTTCTGTTAGGGACAAAATACAAATCTTGAAATTTATTCTTGTTTTGAAAATGAAAAAAAAATTACAGCTACTATGTTCTTGTCATGTGCCATTCTACCCTTCTTCCTTTCCCTATTTATATTAGTATCATTACTTAATTTCATGTGTGTTTAGCCTAAAAATCAGTTGTGTCTCTGTGACTTAACAAAGTTGGAGTGCTTCAGATTTGTTTCGGTGGATTAGGACCAGTCATGTTGTGATGGGATACTTCTTGAATTATGATGGTAGGTTTCTTTATTTTTTCTCCCTTCTCTTGCTTGTAACAAATAATAGAGTAGCTAGTGATTCCTTTGAGCTGAAATCTGGGAATACAGAAGTATAATGGATGCTAACATTCTTCCTTCATGATGTGTATTCTTTTTCTCTGATTACTGACATGTTCTATTTTTTTTTTTTTGGTGGGCATTATTTATCCTCAGTTAGTGTCCAAAACCATTGCCAAATTGTATTGGAACATTTATTTTTAGTTATTCTTAGTGTTCTTTTCTTAATACAAATGTTCGAATTGCCTTCCTGTAGCTGCTTTAAATTTGGTTTAATTGCTGCATGTTTATTTGCAATAAGAAACAGGACAGACTCATATTGCTTTATTTTCATTTTTGGGCCTTACTAACAGCTGCAGTCACCTCATCTGGACTTTTAGTGAGATGTTTTTGAAGAATCAGCAATAACGAAGCTCTGGGTTGAGCAGCAGTTGACGATTCTATTATAGCTCTTTTTAAAATCTTAACTGTAATCCTTCTGCTCTTGGATCATGTGCTGACTAATCTCTTTCCACTTGCATTCCAAGTGCAAGAAACCTTTCTCTTACAGCATGGATTTAAATTTCAATAGTATCTGCTGCAAACCATACACCCTTACCTTCACCAACATTACTGGGTAATTATGAGCTTAGTACCATTTATCACATATTATACTTTCCTTTGTAGAGTGCATGCAACTGATGGAGTTGCCTAAGATGGATATCCCAGCTCCAGAACAGAGCAAGATAACCTTGAACCTCTGCTTCCACTTGAGTCTGGAGGTGCTATTGATGTCAGAGGAAGCCACAAGACCAGTTCTGCCTGTATTTGAGATCTGAGAGGAAGGAATGGATGTGTTTTTAAAAATATTTATCCTTTTTATGAGTTCTTAGTGAGGAATGGCCACTGTTAGCTGCACCAACTCAAAGTTGGAACAGTTCTTAATATCTTTTTTGTGTTAAATATTACCACATATCATGTTCACATTTCTGCCTAGGCCTAAAAGGCTGGGTAGTTTGTGATCATGAAGGTATATAGCATTTAATTGATTTGATATTAATCTACTAAGAAATTATCCTTTTTCATAGATTGAATCCCCTCCCTTATTCCCTCTGCTGCCAGGTAAGCTTAGAGAGAGATTCCCCCCCTCCCTGTGGAACTCACCTTAAAGTAAGGAAAGTGTTCCGTCATGAAATTGTAGATCTCACTGACTGGCAAACTCCCTGTCTTGCTGTTTTTGAGTGCCATGAAGATCAGGATGCTGTAGGGAGAGAAAGAAAAGTATTTTAGCCTGTTCTGCTTCACTCCTCAGAAGCAGAAAGAAAGACTATTTTTCACAGTGCATGTAATTACTCTGGCTTTCACTGTCATAGCATGAATACCAATGATGCTTAAAGTTTCCACTCAGTTGTTTATAAGCAAGCTCCTTACACTGCCTAACTTCTAGAGGTAGTTCTCAAAGCGCATATAGAAGGTCCAACCTGGGTTTAAAATAAAGTAATAGAAAGTGGAATCAAGACCACAGCCTTCAAATCCTGCTAGTGTGTATTTATTTAAGGTTGTGTTTGAATGCTTAGACTGATAAAGGCCACAAAGAGAATACCAAACTGACAGTGACAGAAGGTATAATTAAAATTTAATTTTCTGATCTGCTTTGTTAGACTGCTATTTGGGGGCTAAACCTGTGTGGTGACTGGCATATCTGATAGGTTTTCTAGGCATTTCCTTGCCCTAGTAACTGGAGAAAAAATTAGTTTTAATACAGGTCCTGGAAAGACAACTAAGTGTGATTAGTCTTGTGCTGATGAAATTTGCAACACCTAAGATTTTGTATTAGAGAAATGTCTAGCTTTTGCGGGGGTGATCAAGACTGTTCACACGCTTTACAACATTTCATTTCCCTCTGCCTTGGCCCCAGAGTCTGGAACATCTTGTGATTCATACAAACAGGACAGAGCACACTCAGAACAAGACAAATAAGAGTAAGCATGTTATTGCAAATGATGCTGGAAATAGGCCATGGGTAAACAGTGTATTTCCTGTAACATTAGGACTTGAAAAAATATTTTATTACCTGTAGGAGTAGATGGGTTTGGGAAATAGAGGCTGCTGGGATTCTTGACTGCTTTGAGGAGCAATTCTTTGGTAAGGGTAGTGTGAAGAAGTAATATAAGTCACAGGATAGCTGCCTCCTGAGGGATACTGATGATACAATAAAAGAGATGTTACTTGACTTAGCAACAAGCTCTCAAAAATATTTCTTTCTTAGTAACAGTATTAAAGTATTAAGTTCTGAGAATATTGTCCTCTGCCTACATGTAATAGCTGTTATGCCAAGTCAGACCTAAAGTCTTTCTAGGATGGCATTGGAAAACATTAATATTACTAGCTAATGTTTAAGAAGTAGAGGAAAAGGGGCATGTATGAGGAGGAACTTACTGATGTGTTGGCTGTTACCAGATCCTGTTGCAGTGTGTTCCAAACTGAAGTATGTAAAAAAAGTGCTTTCTTTTATTATTGCCTGCTATGCTACTGAGTTCTTGTGAAAAATGGGAGTAACTGTACCCTATTAATTGTCTCCAGATAAGTCATAATTTTATAGACCTAAAGCATACCTCCCTTCAGCCATCTCTTTTGCAGTTGAAGTATCTTAGCCTGCTCAGCCTCCCCTGAACATTGCATTATGCAGATAAGTAAGTGAATGGTGTAATTTTATTTATATAAATAATAACCCCCCTGCCCCCCCAAATACAGTACTTCAAACAATGTGCACCACAGAAAAATAAGCCTATTAAGTAAAGCCACTAAAAATATAGGAAGAAACAGGGAAGTTTTGACTAAGCCTTGTTTGGGTTTGTATGATTTTTTTTGGTTTTTTTAGGTGGAGAGGGATACAAAAAAGCAAGAATTCAAAGTGTATAAAATCTACTCCCAGGACAATAGCAACCCAAAGCAACCATTCAATATGCTGTTATTAGGCAAGGCAGTTAAAAACCCAAACAACAAAGAAAGCTTTAGTGGACAAATGGCATCAGAATATATATAAAGTGAATGTATTATTTTAGAATAAATTAGCCATGTCATTCCAGGGATCAGGAGAGTGGCATATCAGGCATTTCTCATAGGTGGTTTTCATATTGCCTGACTTGTGCTGAAGCTGTGAGGCTACTCTGTGTAGGTTCCCTCATAGTCAATGACAAGAAACAGGCTTCTCCAAGAGGCTGTAGGTTTAAGTGCTGTTAACCACCACCTCAAGCAGCTTCTTTTCCCCCCCATTTTCTATATCAGAAAGCTAAAAAGAATAGCCAGGGCACCTAAAATCAGATAGCATTTATGTTATCCTCACCCCACCCCTAGGGACAAGCAGCAGAGTGCTACCTGAGACTGAAATGCTAAGGTATCTCTTGAAGAGCTCTCTAAGCCTGTCCAGCTCTCAAGACATACTAAATAAGTGGCTGGTCTATCATGCGATCACCAAGATAGAAAAATGCCAATGCAAAAAAATAGGTGAAAGAGGGGAGATAATACATATAGATAGCCTTGATTACTTCAGAGTTTCTGTAGGTTTGCTCTCGATTTTTTAACACAGCAGTTGGTCACATAATTTTCTTTTCCAAATTACAGTTTAAACCTGCTGGCAAGCAACTTTCAAGAACAAAGAAACACTGCCCTGCTAAAGTTAGATACCATCAGTTGGCTCTCTGTGAGGCAAAGGCTCCCACTGAACTCAGAGCTCAGTGTGAGAGGAATTTCTGCCTCTTACAGATGAATCTTTCCAGATGCCAGTGCTAGGGCATGGCCAAAATTAGGAATCATGTCATATGCTATTAAAAAATCTACCTGCATGCCTTCCTTAGTACTCAAAGGTTGCTGAGCCCTGTTCTAGTGTTTTACTGCTTAGCTCTAGAAGTCCTGTGTCATGAGGTTTCTATGGTTCCTCTGAAAGATTATAGTGTAGCTTTCGAGCCTTGTTGAGAAAATTTCCTTGGTAATTAGTTTATACATCTTCTTAGTTTCTTACTGTCATTCCTATTTTTGGACCAGTAGCTTCTGTTGCTCTTGGTCTTTGTCCCCATAAAATGCCTGTGAGAGGTTATCACATGCTTGCAAAATGTTCATAGTTTATTTATTTATTCTGGATTCTGAATAATTTATTTCAGTTTCTCAGTAATTTTATTGTTGTTGCTTGAGTTTTTGCCTGTTTGCTTTTATCTTTCTAACATTGAACTGCCTGAAATGGAATGTGGAAAAACATACTGAGTACACTAATTTGTTTGCTACAGTAAGCAGGGTGAAAGAAATGAGATGTACATAATTAATCATGTCCTGCCTTGTTAAACTAAATACTGGGCAGAACTACAGTCTCCAGAGCAGCCATGAACTCATTTCCGTGTGCAGTTCTGTGCTGTCTGCTTTGTTGCATTGTGTGTAGATTTTTTCACCAGAGTAGAAAACTGGGCAGTTCATGCAATAATTTTGATTTTATTGGTTTTAGTGGCTCTTTGAAAGGAAAGAATACTAAGATGGGACTGGTTGTGATGTCATCACCAAAGGCAAGAACTGGGCGTTTTAAGGATTATTTCTGTTTTATTGGTTTCATTACTCCTTTTTGAGGGAACAGAGGCTGGGGAATGGTCTGGTATGACAGGCTTGAGCTGGTTTTACAGTCGCACAACTGGCATGAAAGGTGTCCGTGTTTTATGGTGGGTGGGTAAGTGACTTCAGTAAGTGTCTCCTATTTCTTTCAGGTCAATAAGAAGTAATTTTTCTTATGAGTCATCATTTCTGTTGTGTCCAGCAAAGGGGAAGGTGAGGCCATTTTATCATCTGGACAAAATTAACGAAGGAGTTGATCTCTCTCATCCCTCTAATGAAAAGTGAGGCGTAGCTTGAACATCCTTCACTTCAGGCTAAAGGGCCCGTTCTCTTGAGTGTAACTTCCTAGTGATTTAAATTGCACTGCTCCATTCAAGTTTGAAATGCTAAGTATTAATACTGGAGCTGCTTCATGCAAAAGATGTTATTCCACTTCTTCTCAGTCTTGTATCACATGTTCTTTCATTTCCCAGTATCTGATTATGGCACACGGGCAGCAATTCTACCTGTTACGACTTTGGCTGCTTATAACCATTGTTTTTTTCCTCTGAGTAGTAGAACATGTTGCCATACTTTTACTGTAGTAATGTTAAGAAGCACAATATTGAAAAGTCTAACAGAAACCTGCTGCATGTAAGAGATCTGTCACAGTGCCAGCCTGCAGGTGGATGGAAGACTTTCCTCTTAGTGCTTGTTGTGTCTTGCCTAGCAACTCCCAGAAGGTGTATTTCAGCTTTGATTTTGTAGGTTTTTTGAATGTGGTTAATGGCAATGTATAGTAATAGTACTGGTATCAAATCAGCAGTGATAGGGGGAAGGTGCCTGCTTCAGAATGAATAAAGATATTAAAAAATATTTAAATGAATTAACAAGCTAACTGGAGTTTCTGCTAAAGCAACGCACAAACCTGACATTTATACTGTGTGTGAGATGTATGGCACATCCACAATGTCTGTACTGCAGTCCCAGTGGGGAACTAGTTTATATTTGCAGCAGAGCTTTTGTGGCAAGTTAATCCTTCATCTGGAACCCTTTTCTTCTAAAATAACAATAATAAAATCAATCAATTTGTAAATTAGGATGGTAGTGTAATATCACCCTTCTTTTTATTCTAGTTAAATTTTATTATTACCTTTTATCACTTCTATTGAGTTTTAGGCTAACAAGAAAAAACAAGTAAATTAATTTTGCTGGTGTTGATAAGAACTTAAAAGATAGTTACCTTTTTGCCACATTATAGTGGGGGAAAAAAAAGGTTCAGTAAATAGGTAAAAGAAAAAGCCAGGAGTGAGATTATTCTTTAGCCATATTTCCTGACTTGATTTAAGAGAACTGCTTCATTCTGTTATCTATGCCTTCTCACATCTATTTAGCATCTGTACACTTCTCAAGCTTTACAAGGCTATGCACTAAGGACAGTGGATGCAAAAAGCCCGTGGTATTGAAACTATGTGAACTTCAGTAGTACCTGGATGCCCTAAGCAAATTGGTCTGTCCTTGCACAATACCTAGTTGGAGAAGAACCTCTGTGCCCCTGAGTTCCTAAGCTGATTTAAATACAAAGTCCAGTTAGTGGTCAGGGGCTGGCCGCAGCTGAGGGAGCAGGAAGAGAAAGATGACAGTAATAGGAAATTGATTTTAGAAGTTTACTTCATGCAAGTGTTGATACTTGAGGGTGCTTATTGAGCTGCCTTGCCACACCATCCTGTTGATCATTTTAACTGTCCCAGACACTAGAAGTTCAGAAAGGCTGTCAAGTCCCTGAAGCTCTCCAAATGCTTGATACAGTTAGTCCTTATTTTATTCCTCTCTATATCTGAGGAGTTATGTACTGTAATAATGAGACAACTTCCTTTAAGTTTCAGTAGACGAGTGGGGGATTTATAAGTATAAGAAATACACACTTAAAATATGAAAATCCACTACTGTGGTATGGAATACTTTCATTCCTCCTTAGTAATGTTTTACAAAACTCTAACAAATGAAATTCCTAAAAAGTCATCTGTGATGGATGATTTCATTTCATCAATGATAGTACAATTAGACATATGTCTATTCTTGTTCTTTATGGTCATTCACCATCTGTTTTCAGAAGTTACTTAAATTTCCTATTAAAGAAAGCAATGCCAAAAATAACCTTTCTTTTTCCTCGTGAGGGACTAAATCTTGATGATGAATGGTATGATTACTATTTCAATGACTCAGACTGGTAACACCATATGAATTAACAATCTCAATGAAATATACGGCAACCTGTTTTTTGTTCTCTTTGCACAGTTTTAGATCACTGCTCTGTTAGTCACATTTTTTTGTACTTCTTGAGCAAGTTGAATGGGATGGTACAGTTGATTCTACAATATCAGTCATCAGTCACTGCAATCAAAGGAGTCGTAACTCAGGTGTGAGCTTTTATGTTCAAATATTTTATATATATGAATTTCCTGTAAGTTTAACTTAATTCAGTTCTAATGGTTGGGAGTTCTCGTAGTTGTGCTATTTTTGTGTTTGGATTTCTGCCTATATATCTGAAAAATCCTCGTTGCTTTAATCTCACCTTAAATAAGTTCTGGGGTTTCATTTGTTTGTTTGTTTGTTTGTTTTTTAGATAGGGTGTTTCAAGCATATTTTTATCTCCTCAAATGTCTTTCTTACTGAAAATTTTGTACATTGCAGATAATTGAGCATAAAAGAGGAAAATTTCAATGCATTGAACAGCACCACCATTTATATGTAAAGGAAATTATTTAAAGACATTTCAGAGTCATGAAAATTACTTCTGTAATACACACCCTCCCTCTATGCCAAGTTTTCAAAGCTCAGTAGACCACACTCGCTAACCTCTATAAATATGTACTAGGATCACATGTAAGATTAAGGAATATATGTATGATTTTACAAAGATACTGTGTGTATACTGCTTTGAAAATATGAACTGACATGTATTCAAAAGACATCTATCTAAACACACTCAAGAAAAACAAGGTGTCAGTTACTCTTGTGCATTTTTAGTATTAATAATATGGTTACATTACGGAAGAACAACCTTAATATTGTGCATTCTCATGCATCATCAGCATTATTGTCAATTATGCTTCAGCTGAATAATCTTTCACTGGGGATGATGTAACAGTCAAAAGATTGCAAAAGAGATGTGTGTGCCATCAAGCACAAGGAAAGCAAGCATAATCTTGCTGTTAAAATTTTGCTTTAAACGTGTTTTTCTATGTTAGGTCTGAATTTTAAGTATACAGTTGCATCTATTTAATTTTTTATTCTGAATTTAAAGCACGGTTAATTCCCTGAGATCCTGAAATGCCAACAGTTATGTTAATAATTTATCTGGTTTCAAAACCAGTTTTCTTGGGCATAATGGTGAAAATATAAATAATCAGTACCAAGATTCCATTTTTACAAGTTTTTTTTACTTTTTCTTTTTTTTTTTCTGGATGACCATTTTAAAATGCATTTAGCTGTGGTTCTTTTAAGATCTCATTGTCATAAACAAAATGTACGTACACAAACATGGCCCCGCAAACACAAATTTAGCAGGTATTATTTCATCTGTCTTTTTGTATTATTACCATAACTACTATACCATTATAGTGCTAGAAATACAGGGGATTTTGGTCTACATATTATACTGACCTGATGGAAAGGATGTGAGGGGCAATACATCTGCTGCACTTGAGGCTGATAGCAATACAAACCAGGCTGCCCTTCCAGTGGGGATGTCCTAAGCTTGATGTCTGAATCCTGCTAGAAAATGTTTAAGGAAAGAGTTATTAGAGAAAACACCTCAATTTAAAATAGAGTAAATTCTGTTAGTTCTGATTTGTTTTTCATTATACTTACTACTTTTTTACACTTGATTCTGTCACAGTGTTACATAGAATTTGTTTCATATTCTAGTGGTACAAGAAGAAACATTGTTTCCTGCATTTGTATAATTACTACTTTAAAAAAGAAAATCCCAGTCCAAATTCCAGCAAAGAGCAATTCAGAAAATGTGTTTCTGTTTATCTTTTTTCCCTACATACACAAACTGCATACTCCAGCTTTCATTCCTGAGTTTGCACATGTGTCTCTGTCTCTCTCTCTTTTTCATACTCCTTGATTTTTATCTTGCAGACTGTCAGTACCTCAAGCTGACACTGACGTTTTGTCATTATGTAGAGGGTGAGGTCTAAAATGCACAGGAAGGAGGTGGCAGGGAAGAATCAAACTAGGCTGACTACTGAATTTGATCAAGATATAGGAAATGTAACAAGGATGTGATTTATTTCTGCAACCGTGGAAATAAACATAGAGAAGTTGATCAATTTCTCACAGATCTGCCCAGCTGCTAGTCCTGGATTCCATGTAGGGCTTGATTCTGTTAAGGGCTCAGACTCCTAGATGTTAAATATTGCTGTCTTTTAGTTAGAATGCTGAGTGTGCCATGCAGTGTGTGTGGTAACACTGTGCTTTAGAAGAGCAATTCAAACAAACTGCATGCTAAGCAGAGAGCTAGATAGAGCTCTAGCTGGTAATAAACAGTGCAGGGAATGATGTGTCTTAAGCAGCATCCTTATCTGTAGGTCTGGTGACTGACTTCAGGTTCCTTTGCCCACTTAACATTGATGGCTAGGATTTCTTTTCTGAGAGCTGATGTGATAGATATCTTATTATTTCAAGGAACTAGTAGCACTTATCCTTCTGCTTTAAAGCAAGGCCATAATGACCGTCTTTTATGGTATAGATTAATGTAGGGGTACATATTAGACTTGATTTGATATCCTGGCACCAAGCAAATCCAGTATTAATAAATGTCCATGCTATTTTGATGACCATAAGATGAAGTTTTTTGGAAATGTCAACCTGTCAGCAGCATGTAAGCTATGTAAGAGCTTTGAAGTTGCATGCTGACTGAACCAGTGGAGACATTAACAAGTAGCCAGCCTTTTCCTGAGTAGTCACACATACTTGGTAAAGGGTTCCTGCAGTGCTAGCTTTACATTCTCTACATCTCACAGCCCAGGGATTTGGGAAGAAAATGGGAATTTTTTTCATCAACTGCTTATAGTTTTTACATTAAACTCATCTGACCTAGATGAGTATTTATCCAGGAAATAAGAGATTTAGATCAATTTCCTCCTTAACCTGAATGGCTTCAATCCCCAGGTATGTACCCTGACAACATCCCTCCATTCCCTGGTAAATTGTCTTAATCCAATTAAGACTTTTTTTTTTTAACCCCTCTTTCTTTTGGTAACCCTTGAATTCTTTGCCTCACAGCAATTTAGAACCAGTGGTTAGGGCCCTCTCCTGGCAGATGTAGTCATTGTTTTTGTCTGCACTAGATTGTGAAGATATGCTTTACACTTTGGATCACAGCAGAGATATCTTGTGGAGATACTGGAGGGTAATTTACTTTGCTTTTCAGGGATCTCTATGCTGCCCTAAATAGGCAGTCACCTCTATCCAGTATGTGAATTAGCCCAGGTACCTTTACAGTGCACATACCATAAACAGATCTTATATTTAATATTAAGTAGTACTGATGTCTTAGAGTTGCTCTTTTATTTGCATCGAGAAAAATGCAGGTCAGCCGAGGTGTTGTGACAAATCAGATGCACATGTCCTCATGTTTGAAAAATACAGTTTTGTGAACTTTTGTCCCTTGAAAATACTAGTTGATGACAGCTACTGATATAAAACCTGCTGTCAGAAAGAATTTGGATATTTAGGATTCATGTATTGTGTCTAGTGGAAAATAATTTGTCCTTGTGCACCTTTCTGATGACTGTTTTTCAGTAGGGAAAGGCCATAAAAGGAACTTTGACAAGTCAATTCGGATGACTATCCCGAGCTCTACCCTGCAACTTGACAGGAGACTAAATGGCCATGTAATCACATTAAGAGATAAGAAAATAACTCCAAAAGTATATTATTGCCATTGAAAACAGGAAAAAAACTAGAAAAAATACTGACCATGACTTGTGAACCGTGATCTTGGCCTGTGGTGCCGTATTGGATGCTGTTACACCATGGTTGTTCTGTGGAGATGTTTGGAATGTGTGCAGGAAATGACTCTGACTCATCAGGACCTGTAGATCCTGGTAGACCCTCAAAACCATCGATGCTTCTAGCATTTTTGAAGGGTGAACCTTCTGGTGGGAGGGCTTGATGTGCTTCCTGGAAGACATCTTCGCTGATCTGCCTCTTGTAAGGGTGAAAGGGGTTTCTGCTGCTCTTGAGAAACCTGTCATAATTTCCTACAGTACTTTCCTCGTAACTGTACCGTCTGAATTTTTCAGCACTGAAAGATGCTTTAAATTTGTTCTTGCCACAGTGGATTCCTTGGCTTGTAGGATATCTCCCATGAATTTGATCCTGTGCTGGAGAAGCAGGGCTGGGGCTGTGAGAAGACTCTGAACTCTTCCTTTCTGTCCTGCTGTCTGACTCGTATGCTTGGCAGTTATAGCTGGGATTATCCTGCAATGATTTATCGGCATTTATTTAGGATTAGTACGAGCAAATATTTTATTATTTTCATTATTTACAAAAAAAGTACGTTAAAAATATATTATTGGTGTGAAGTATAAAATCACTAGTCCTAGCCACCTTCATGCAGAGAAGCCCTAAAAGATCTAAAGGTTTTTCTGTTTACTCTGTATCCAAAACTGTTCAAAAGTAAATTAGTAAAAGCTTTGAGAAGACTGAACTATCTTGGAAAAACAGGACGTCTTAGGTGACTATTGACTAGTTGGTCTGACAATTTCAGGGAAAAGATGATGTATGATCAAGTGATGAAAGATTAAATGACAGGAATATGATAAGTGCAAGTCTTGTCATATACAAGTTTAGTCAAATAAGCTTGATCTCATTCTCTGATGGTGTTACAAGCTGCCAGATATGTTGCTAGTTACATCACTTCCTTTCATTAACATAGCCACACTCATTCTGTGAGACAGGTAGGCTCTAGGCAGACGTTTTAACCTTCTTCCTGTCTCATCTCCTCCCTTCCCTTTTGCACTTTAGCAAAAAGAAAATAGCAGCTACTAAAGTGCTCTTTAATCTAGAAGAGAAAAGCTTAACAAGAACTAGTGTCTGAATCCTGAAGCTGAACACATTCAGCTTAGAAATTACGCATATTTTCCCTGACATCAAGGATGAGTAACAACTTGGATGCCTTTTGAGAAGACGTGCTTAAGTCAAGAGCAGGTTATTGTGTTCAGTGAAGGGGAAAACGTAATGTTCTGTGTTACACAAAAAGTCACACCAGATTATCAAGTGGTCCCTTTCCACCTTCCTCCTCCAAATCCTACTTGCTCTTATAGTATTTTAGGAGAACAGGTAAAGGAATATATGGCTTCATGGAAGAACCAGATTTCAAGTCCCAAAGGGAAGTTAGCATGAAACCCAGTGCTTTCTGCAGAGTGGAACACGGCACAGCTTTTTCATTCATTTGCACATGGGTCTGCATGTCAAAGCTATTAATGTTTTGTTCTGTTGTGGATTCCTGCAGAAAGCAAATCTGACCTCATGACACTTTTGGCTTCTCACATGAACACGAACCTGCTCAGTTCGTAACTTCTTGATTCTTACTTCTTCGCTCTCCTCTATAGTCCTAATACATGTGTTGATGATATCTTTTGTTAAATAAGAATTTTAAAAAACCCCTGTATTTCGTGATGTAAAGCTGTATGAATGGCAGTGCTGTCAATTCTCCACCTGAAATTTTCATAATAAAAGTATGACAATGGTTATTTTGCTGTTGTTTGATGAAGAACACTATTCTCAGTTGTACTTTTATTATGAAAGGTAAACATGATGAATATACAGGCAACAGGAGAGAGATCATTGTATTCCAAAAAAGTACCAAGGAATTCTGAAGTGCTTGAAGTTATCGTCTAGTGGCAGGGAGTAGACAAAAAGGTTCTGATGTCTCCCTGTCTGTCTGCTTTTTTATTTATTTATTTTAGAAACAGGATGATAATTACTCTAAATGTAGCATTTTTACTGGATTAGTAGCTAGATGGATTGCCTGTTTTGTTTTTAAAGTAATAGGATTTTTAAGCAATCGAATAAGAAATTTAGCATGGAGCTTAAGACTGGCTCAGAAGAGTAACTCAGGTTTCTACTCTTCAAGAATAAAACTTTCAGTGCTTACTTTGTTACCAGTTAAGTATGCTGAGATTTAGTATAGAAATTGCTGAATATTGTATCTGAACTTGTGCCTCTGAAGAAGTAGAACAGAACTGGGCCGTCTTACTCACAGTTTGCTGAACTGGGGATACCGAATCCCCCTGTGTCTTCATGAGGTCTTGTTGATCCCTTTCCAGAGTGTCCGAAGAAGAAAATTTAATAGTAGATTGATCTTGGAGTAATGAAACCATTACCAAATCCACGTCAGATAGAAATCCTGTTATGACAAAATCAAATTACAATAAATATTTTCTAAAACGTAAACTGTAAAAGAAACCATCTTGTTACGTGCAGACGACTAGACAGTGTTAGATATGCAGCTGGATGATAACCCATCCTGAAGAATTCCTAATACAGTTGAATTTTTTTTTTTTTAGCTGTTAAAGAAATGTTCTGTAGGTGCAATTACATTGAAGATGTTATAGAGAGTTTATATGGATTTACCACACAATTTTTATAAAAATAAGTCATTACTTTGTTTTCTATAGGTTCATAAGTTAATGAACTATTGCTTTGGGGTTATGCAAATTTAGCAATATTGCTTTATTGAGAGACTGTAATATAAATGCACCTCAGTTGCTTTCAGTGGGACTATATAAAATAAAAGGGCTTTTTGCTAACATTACTTAGGCTGATGGTTACTACAGACTTGTATTTTTGCTTTTGCTTTTTTATTAATACCAATCCCTTTAGCCTTTTCATTCTGTTTTGCATGATTAAATGTATCTGAGATATGTAAATAACTTCATCATTCCATACCTATTTTTGTTAGTTGTATCTCCTCTCAAGTTCCCAATCTTTGATCTTTGGATATATGAGAGATATCTGATGGTGTTCTTCAGATCAAGAGGAATAAATTTAATCTTCTAGTATTTTGTTTTCTACCATGTTTTTTTCCCAGTCCTTGTTCACTGTAACCGTACAGTAAAAATACAAAAGAAGAACTTGCATCCTCTTCTTATGTCATGCACCTATGTAAAGATGTCTTGTGTTCAGTTTAGATTTCAGGTGTACAAGTTGGCGAAAAAAAGCCACTTTAATTCAGGAGTTAATTTGCCACGTGTTTAAGTGGCTGTTAGGTAAATAACTAAGGGGTTTATTAGGTTCGGTTAACAAAGATCTATCACCTAAAAATGTGGAAAACGTTTTCTGCCCTTATAGTTCAAAGAGAAATCTTATATTTATGATGAGTTAGACTGCACTGCCTTAGGAGATAAAGCACAACAGGGATTGGAAATCAAGTATGAGACCTATAGTAGTATGTCAGGAAAAAATGATGTTAGATAAAGTTCAGAAATGTCTTAGGTGCAGACTATTCTCCCAGTAGCTTAACTGGAGTCTGGTGATGAGATATACTTCTAACTGACACTCATCTTGAAAGAACCAGGTGGGAAAATGAACAACTAGGAAATATATGTGTGTGTAGATTTTAAGTGTTCCACACTGTCTGCCCTCTTAGAGCTGGTTTCCCACTTATCTTCAGGTTATACAAAGCAGCATCTGACCTCTCTTTTATAATGCAGTTTTTCAAGCCAGCTGCCTAATTTGTGGTCTTAAGCATTAGACTTTTATTAAAAGCTTTTGTACAGTTAGGATTCTTGCCTAATGGCTTTTGCATTGCAAGAGACATTTGACAAATGGTCACAAATAAAGAAAAAGGAGGAGCTTGATTTCAAGAAAATCAGATTAATGAAAATAAGAAAATAGGTAAGTAAAAAAGCTCTGATTGCGGAATATAATAATGCCTGAAGCTTTTCTGTTCTTGTTATGTTTAACATTAGGATCTGTGACAGATAAAAAGAAGCATTATCTAAAGGGTTAATTCAACACGTCAGTAAGGTCTGGCTCTGCTTTCTGAAGGTGATCAGACTTCCTTTCTGAAAGCAAAGTGAATATATCATGGTTATTTGGACAGTCAATACAAAAGGTCCAGGAAAACCCAGTTGTTATTGTCCCTCCCCTCCAAGACTTTTGCCAGGTTCTGTTTATGAATTACATTTTGCTGTCTCATGGAGGCTGGTAGGAAAGGAGGAGTCTTACTGCCATTTTAGTACTATACAAAATTCCCCCCTGCATAGTGAAAGTGTTTTACTGAATATTAAATGAGAAACAGCCTTGTACTAAAACAATGTCGAGCTGATAATCTGCACTTAATGGCGGTTACTTAATGCCTTTGTCGAGGATGCATTTCAGAGGGATCTCCCATATGGGGAAAAATCCCAAGTCTATGGTCACAGTGCTGTTTTCAGTGTTTACATTAAGATCAGCACCATTCTTCAGCAGCTCAGTAATAACTGCCTCTTATCCTAGAAATGGCATGCTGTGGATATAGCTTGTTGTGAGAGAAAAACCTCTGGCCATGTACTTCTGACTTTCTCGTTTTTTCTTGGAATCCAGACTTCTCGCTCCAAAAGCCATTTGCAACTTTACTTTCACTGATATGTATCACAGCAGGCTATGAGTACAGGTAAGCAGAAACTGCCAAATTAACAAACGGAAAAATCTTTGCTGTTACTGTTCTTTAAATCTCATTTTTTGTTTTTAAAATGTCCCTTAGAGACACTAACTTTATTTTGTAGAAAGAATATATAACAAAAAAAAACCCAAACCACACCACTTTGCATTGTTATTATAGACTTTAGCAAAGAGAAATCAGACCACTTACTGACAAATCTTCTTTGAGAGAAGAAATTACGGTCAGTGGAGGTTGTCAATAATCAGGATTACAGTAAACCATTTACAGTAAACTGTTCCTGGGAGACAGAGAGCTTAAGGAAATTGTGGGTTGCCTAGATGTAGGACGTGTTAAAGAAAACAATGATGCTTTGATTTGGAAAAAGGTATCTGATTATCCCAGATGTAGCTGGAACCTTTTCTCCCCAGCCCATGTCATTTTTACTTTTGTAAATGTTGCGTGACAATCCTAGGCTCCTATGATAAGATAACTATCTTTAAAAAAAGAAAATAGTGAGAAACTGTAACCTCAGCTGAGCGTTTGGATAAGCAAGGTAGCAGCAGCTGATCTATTAGCTCTGCATGACTGGAGTCCTGTGGCAGCAATCCATAGTTTAAACAATTCTTGGGTTTGTGTCTTTTCTGGATATTGAAGGGCATTTTGCCGGTGATACACTTCACCAGAGCTCGGCACTGGGCCGTCTAAGCAATCTGAACTGCTCTAAACGCTGTATGTTACTGTAAATGCCCTCTCCATCCCTTGGGGCTGAGATCAGTTTTCATGAGAGGAAGGTGTGTTTGGATGTTCCCCAATTCATAATTCATTCTGCATGCATGCCTTAGGCAGCTCACTGATCCTTGCTTGACACTGGCTTGTGTGATCTACTGTCTTCTCTGCCCTCACCCCAAAACACTAAATCATCTTTTTCGTCTCCAAATCACACTGATGTTTTCCAGAGCAAGAAAGAAGTAACTATTTGGGATTTTTTTCCTGAGTCTTTTATGAGAAAGGAGTCAGAGAAGCCATGAGGTTTTAGAATTCCACTTTTCAGTTTATAGTTAAAAATCTGCCCCCCAATAATGTCAAGTTCCAAATATTGTAGAAGTGACCAAAATTTTGTAACTAACACTTGCCATGTATACAGGAATATTTCTATGTGTAATTATTTATATTGGAAACTTACAGAAGAAAAGGATTTTATTAATGAGAATCAGAAACTTTTGTGGCTTACAATGAATACAAGACCTGCTTTCTAAGCTTATTCCTGACAGATTGACACTGAAGGTTGTGCTGGATCATGGTTGGTGATGGCTATGGTTGCTTTGTTGATCTCTAACATTCTTGTCATGAATGCTTGCCCTATTTTCAGAAGACGTTTTCAGGAGCAGGATTTCAATCTGCACAGCACAGCACTGAACTCTGGTTTAGCCACATCAATTTCTTACTGCTTTCTTGCTTCTCTTTATAGTATGCATAGGATACTTGAATAGCTTTTAGAGAGCTTCTAAGGACTGTATTTTCTTCTTTTCTGAGTTTGGATCTGTTTGTGAGTCTTTGTTTAATATAACTATGCTATTTTTGCTTATTCAAGGGTTCTGAGCTCAATTCTCTCATGGTTAGCTAGTGGTTACTGCCCACATTTAGATATCTCTGGAAATAACTTTTGTATATTTAGTGGGAGCACGTGGAAAATAAGCTTAATTCATCAGGGCCAGAACAGTGATAATCTCAAGTATGGGTGAAGAAAGTTGCAACCATGAGACCCTTTCTGCATTATATTACATGGGATGAATTTGCTACCTTCTTAATAGTAACTGTCGGGAAGGAAAGCCGTTTGGCTACAGCTGCGTTACCACTTGCCTGATGTTACATCTCTCCATGTGAATCAATTCCTATGGAATAGTTATTCTGAGAGTGATGTAAATAACCTGAATGTTACAACATTGAATGAGTTTACATGTAGGTAGTTGGTTTTCAGAACCCCGTAGAAGTGTAGATTCTACTCAAGTAGACCTGGTTGTGGAAAAATTCCATGTGAGTTTGGATTTGAGACTTGTTATGTGAACTGACACTTGAGTGGAATAATGATGAGCTTAATTTGATAAATCTAGACAGGGCAAGTTGTCTAGTGGGGTACTTCAGGGTTTAGGATTAACTCTAATGTCATTTATTATTTTCATTAGAGATTTGAGAGAAAGTAAATTGATTGATGATATCCACATGTAGTAGTAAATTAAGATTGTGTGTTAAGACAAATATTACTAAAGGCAATTGGGTGCTAGAAGCATGGTGACATTATAAAATAGCAAAAGATGTAGAAGCCTGGATCTAGCAATTCTCTGAGAAATTTAAGAGTGATGGACAGATTGTGGTCTGCAGTATCATAGGCCATTAAGAAGTCTACCAAAATTTTGGGTCACCTACCTCAAGGGACTGAATTAATGTAAGAGAAGGATGCCATTTTTTAAGAGATCATTCCTGAATTATCAGGGTTTATTTCTTTTCATTAAGGGCTACCTGTAGGCAAGGCTGAATACCAAGTGATCACTGTGTACTATATAGAGACTTAGGGTAATTGCCACCATGTCCAGATGTGCTCTCAAGCAGGAGTGGTTAGGAGCTCTACAACATCCAGGTGCTTCCTGGATGAGTGGAGAGAAAAGTGGAGTGTTTGCAGCAGGTTTTTAATCTGCTATAGGAACACATTTATAAAATACTACAACTATCTGTATAAGCGAACTTAAAAAAAAAAAAAAAAAAAAAAAAAAGGCAGGCATTTGTCCTAAATCTATTGTATGGAAAAAAACATTTTAAGAAGCAGATCCAGGACATTTCTTTGCACAGGGCAACATAGTAAAATATACAGGCAATGTTACTATCACTGTGGTCTTTAGTCCAGGTTCTGATCCTTATGTCGTTATTTTAACTTTTCTTTTTTGTTTGTGTTTTATCCTGCATCTGTTACTTCTGACACTAACTGCGAGGAAGGAGGGGCATGTCTGTCCCTGCAGAAGACTTTTGTGATTGTGATTTATTACATTGTTGTTATATTTTCCTCTTTTCTAGGCTGAAACTTACTTAGTAATTTCTCATTCTGAAGCCATTCCAGACCTTTGGTTATACCTGCTTCCATGAACAGCTTCTAGTCCTGCTAACTCCTTTCTGGGATGGGAGGACCAAAATTACATGTAGTGTTCAAGATGTAGGCATGCCATGGTGTTTACATAGCAGATATTCTCCCAAGTACACAGCAATTCACTCAAAATAGAGAAAACCAGATCATAGGGTTTCTCCTCAGCTGCATTGCATGTCCTATTCATTTTGGGTATGTATTTTATCTCTAATGCTAAAGTATTCATTTATGCAGAAATAGAAAACATGGCAGAAATTCATGCAGTATGGCTGAGATAACACTATAAGAACTTACGTATTTCTTGTAGACTGGGCAGACCTATCATTTGGGAAGCCCTTGATAGAGAAAAGTCCCTCACAGGTGTTGAACCAATATAATTAGCTCAGCAGAAAGGAAACTCAGCATTGGACAGAAACCAAGCATGGAAAAAATTAGCTAAGAAAGTAAATGAGCTTGTCATTTGGACCTGGTTTTCCCCACACCTTTTTCCTTGTCATAATAAACACTAATACATCTTTCCAACTACACCAGTTAACTAATAAAAAAAGATGTTAGCTCTCCCTACCAGCTTTGCAACTCTGATGGTATTTTCAAAACCCTATTCTTTGCATACTCTGTCCTGTTTTCTGGATGAATGATTGTGCTGTTTCCTGAATGAGGAGTATGAAATTTCATTGCTTTATACTAGACGTCTAAGCATGAAGTCAGATACGGTTCCAAGAGTTGAAATAGTTAATATGATACAGAAACTGTGTGATTCTTTCATGAATAACCAACTTGGTTGGCAGGTCAAACCAGCACAAGAGATAACGGCGTAACGTGTTCATGGGCTGATCATAGCAAGTATGTAACTGAATTCTTTGCGCTGAATTCAGAGCAAAGTTTTCCTCTGCAGCGGGTCTGGGGAGGGCAATGTATAGATGCAAGAAATATAGCAGAGCTATCAGTACAATCATATGACGTATAAAAAAATCATAGGAAGAAGCAAAGATAAAGCAGCTATAGCCATTGAATTGAACAGTAGATAAAGATATACCTTCTTTGGCTCAAAACTTCATGAACTGCAGATTGCTGAAAGCTAGGACAATATACTAGGGAATTATCACTTTGCTCTTCTCCAGCTATGCCTCACAGTCCCTGCACCTGTGCTTCACTCTTACCATTTTTATAGCCCTGTTTATCCATAATCTTTTGTACCCTTCAGTGTCCCTTTCTCCTATCACTAGGTAGGTTATCTCCTTCTAAGTATTCCTTTATCCATCCTCTTTCCTTTCCTCTCCCTGCAATGACAGTCCATGTCACTTTACTTTCTTCTATCACTTTATTAGTTCTTTTGATACATTCCAACATATCCCTTTCCCTTCTACTATGGCTATTCTAGTTCCTGGTTTCCAAAGTGGTCTATGGGGTATCCACAATATTTTCTGTAAGATCCCTTTTTTTAGAGTTCACCATTAAATTTTAACTGAAAGGCAAATGTCAGTCAGTTTTGAAGACAAATGCTAAGAGATGAGATGGGTTAATGTTTCAAAAAATGTGAGAACCACTGAATGATATAGTAAGTAACATGGGTCAGGAATTGTCAGCTACTCCGTATCTGACAGATAACATGTTGTGGCCCTGTTCCTTGCTTCTTATGTGCTGGTGTAATAAATGTGATTAATAGTAAGCTGTTTCCCTGAGTTACCTATTGATAGCTTAAGGGCTGTATGCAATGTGGTGTACCCTATTAATGCTCTTTGGGGAACATCATGTAGGGGGAACGTGGGGGACACATGGCATAGATCCTTCAGTAGTCTAATAATTTGTTTTACGTTCCTTTTCTCTCTCAGTGAGTCATGCTCATCTCCCTGTGACTTGAGAGTTCATCTTGGGATCTCATGCCATCTTTCTGTCTTTATGAGAAGGTGTGTATGATGATCCACCCTAATGGTTTCTGTTGCTGGCTGTGGCAGCATGTTTTATGATGGGTGTGGTACATTCCCATTTTCTCTGTTGTGCATGTACAGTATTCACCTTGCAGCCCCACCCGTGGCCACTCCCACCCTCCCACTGGGAATCGCCCACAGTAAGCTCTGTAATTACCTTTATTTGATCTGAGGAATGGATTTGGGAATCTTATTTGCACAGTCGTAAGCTGAGTATGTTAAAACAAAAAACAAAAAACTTTGAATGACTGATTCACTGAGCAGTGATGTGTTAAGTAGAAAAACAGCAGAGGCACAGATAACCAAGTTCAGGGGCTATTTAACTGAAGTGGTTTTGGAGTTTTTGCTTTGGAAATGTCTGACTACAATACATGTATACAAAGGGGAATTTCGCCTTTTACCACCTGTTTTGAGTACTTAATGTTAACAGGCAAAGCTGCTGTAAGTTGCAGTTTTCACTGGAAAAGTTTCTGTTAGTTTTTCTTTGAATTAAACTGAATCAGTGCAAACTACAGTTGTACTTGTTTTACATGCTTAGTCTGGGTTACGCAGTGTAGTTTACACAGGCCTCTAAGACTCTCAGTGAAGAAAATAAATTGTATGCAGTCAGAAGTAATGCAGCACTAGTTCAAGCATTTAGTTTCTGGGGAAACCTTTGAAAAGGAAAACCAAAAAACCCCCAAGACTCAAGCTCCTACTTTGGCTTCTTAAGATCAAAGGTCTTTGAGCATCCACCTAGCAACTAGTAACTAATTCAGCTAGCTCATAGAAGCACAGCTGATTTGGAGTGATGTATTCTGCTGACACCTATTCCTAGGCATGCATGAAAAATGTTGCATATAAAGTAGTAAAGATGGAGGAACAGGTAATGGAGAATGATATTTATTTCTCTGGAGGGAACCCACCCTCCAGTCCTAGCAATAGTCTTTCTGTCCACAAAACTTAAGTGTTGTTTTTATATGTGCAGTGGTCAATAATGGCTAGCATGTAAAAGTATTTCAAACATTTCAAACAGGTATACTGGGGAAATTGGGCTAATAATTTTCTTAGGTTACCAGAAAGAGCTTTTGACAAGGTGCTTCATCACAAGGTTTTAAGGGAACTAAATATCCACTGAAATCCTGAATATCCACACAAAAGGTCTTTGCATGGATAAATACTTGGTTAAAAGATAGAAAATGAAAAGTAAAGGTGAGTGATCAGTTTTCACAAGGAAGGAGGTCACCAGAGCTGGGGGTGATCTTTAGGGGTCTGCTGAGACTTTGTGTTGCTTAATGTATTCACAAAAAAAAACAGAAAAAAGGGTGAAAAGCACCATGGCAAAATTTGCAGATGATACTGTTATTCTGAATAGTTATGATGAAAAAAGAAAAGGCATTTAGCTGACCATTAAAACTCAGGAAAGAGTAATGATGGATGCATCCATGAAAATGACAGCTCAATGATAATAGAAAGCACAAAAGCAAAGTCAAATGGTAATAATTGTGAGGGCAAACCAGAAGAAACAGATACACGTTTTTTCCACAGTATAAAACCATGATACATTGCCATCTTGAACAGCATGCAGTTCTGGTTCTCCCTATCTTGAAAAGGAGACAGTTGTACAGGATAGGTTGAGGAAAGGGCTGCAAGTCTGATCAAAGGTCTGGACCAGGTTCCATATGAGGAATGAGTAAGTGGGCTTTGGGCTGGAAAAAAGGTGATTGATGATGGTGAAAGAATGGAAGAGATGTATTAAATTACAGGTGGCATGGAGAGGGTGAACAGGCTTTGAAGGCAGTCTCCTAATTTAACAGCTGCAGACCATTAAATAAGCCTAATACGAAGGAGATTCAAAACTAGCAAAATGAGGTGGTTCTTTACACAGCATGTATCTGAGCTGTACAAGCCCCTACCACAGGGTGCTGTAGATGTAAAAACTTGCATGGATTCAAGGGATATCTGGATAAGTTCATGGAAAGGAAAATCCATTGTGGCTTATTAAATAGATGGACACCAGCTCTGACTTAAGAGGTCTGTGACTTGCAAACTATGCTGTTTCTATGCTTTTCCCCAGGCATTTAGTCTTGTCCATTGCTGGAAGTAGGATACTGGGCTAGATGGGCCTTTGGTTTCACCCAGGGTGGATGTATTTCAGTATCATGTGCACTGCATTGCACAGTTTTAAACACACAAAACCAGAGAATGTTTCATGTTTCAATGCCATGAATTCTCTGCAGTGTAAAAGGTAACATCTTTCCAGAAAGATATAGCTACCTACCTGCAGAAGCAAATGCTCTAGTTAGGGAAAAGGGAGAGAGAGAAAAATTTAGGTGAGGAAATAAAAAGGCAAATGCCTGATTATCCCAACAGTCTTCTCTCCCTGCCCCCAAAATTACGAAGTCATTCACACCCCAGCATCAAGTTGAGAACTTAGTTTTGTAATTTAAAGCATCTTCTTTGGAATACTAGGAGGAGCAAGAGACAGACAGACTGAAGAATAAATGAGGGGCAGTTTGGAGATTAAAGAACCTTATGGGAAAATATGGCCTAACATTGTTTTGCAAAATGAGTAACATACAAATACGCTAATCCTTTAGGAAGAAATAACTGCTGAGAACAAGATGAGATACAAGTGACTTAAAATTAGGAAGACTAAAAGAAGAGGGAAGGGGGAAGGAAAAGCAAATCTAATATGATGAACAAAACAAGAAGTCGCGCATGAAAGCATTAAACTTCCCAGGAAGGATTATGTCCATTCTTTGTAAGCCTTGGAAAACTTAATGTCTGCTGTTAATGTAAGTACAAAGGAAGTTCCCGGGGAGAAAAAAGATCTGAAAATGAAGGAAGTTGTGAGAGAATAGGCACAGCTAAAACCATCCCTATTTACAGTTATGAGATACGAGACCAGCATAACAGTCTCTAAAAACTGTAAATATGGCCATATCTGACACACTAAGTTGCACTGAAGTTCATTCACCCAGTTAACCTTCTCTTTGCTTCACTGCAAAGTGACCAATGGTTGTTCTTCCCCTTTACCCTCCCCACTTTCCAAGTACTTGCTCCTCTGCTACACCCACCTGTTTTCCCAATGCCTAATTTATTCCTAGAGTCTAATTCTGTTTCATAAACACTGCTTCCTTACTGTTAAAAGCAAAAGTATCAAGAACAGCTATTTGATTTTTAAGTTAATTTTATTTAATTCTTCATCTTATGCTATTTTAACTCTTTCAGGAAAATTCTTCAAGCTTTGTGACAACTGTTTCTTCTAAAAGAAGAGCAAAACAAAGCTAAGTTTCTTTCCCGAGTTCTCTTCATTCCTGGTTGTTTAAAAGTACATTGTTCAAGCCAGCATGACTTAAATGCTTGATGCAAAATTTTGGCAAAATAATGTGATTTGTTCATCTAGGATAAACTTTTCAGCCAGGTCCATCTGTCTTGTGAAACATGAGGTGCTTTTATATTCATTTTTTATTTGGCCATTATCTGACTGAACAGGAGAGCAGTACTAAGTAATTAATGGTCCCTGAGCTCAGAAAAAACCACTGAAAAGAAAATGCAGATATTTGTGACATGCATAACCCTCTTCAGGGGCTTAAGAGCACCTCTTCAGGGCTTAAATCTAAAAAATATTCTATCAATAGAGTATCTAAGAAATGGAGACCATGATAGTAGTCTTTTCCATGCTTAAATATTTCAACTTTTTTATGAATATCTGAAACAATAGAGAATCTCCTTCAAGAGCTATATATGTATTCAAAATAGCGTATCTACTTTCCACTGTTTCTTAACAAATTCTGAATTCTATCTGTTTGTGTCTTTCTCCATCTATTGAGCTGATCCCTTCAGGGTAAGCGTGTCTACTATATTGATAACTGAGACAACAAATACGCTTTTAATTCTTTCTGTCCCAAATTATAGTTAATTAAAATATCTTATGGCAAAGTATAAAAAAACCCCAACCCCTAAAACTAGATTAAATAAACTACAAAAACTAGAAAATGTGAAGTTCACAGCTTTTTTAGGAGAAATTAAGTTCTATTATACAATGAGTAGCCTTCCCCACCTATCACTTATAGGAAGGCCCCAATGACTTTAGAAAACAGAGATTTCTTTCACCACAAAACATGAGGTAATAACACCCTTGAAATAAAGGAGTTTCACAGAAACAGCAAACATCCAAAAACTGTGTGTACAGAAACAGTTTTGCAATAAACAGTCTGAATAAACAGTCTCTGTTTCATTGAGGAAGCATCATTGAAGCAAGTGTATTGAATTATATACACATCCTTGATGTTGTTACAAAACTCTTAATAGAGATGAAAATTAGAAACAAGAAAAAGGCTGAAATTAAATAGGAATCATGTAAGTCCTGCATTTTTCCCTGTACTCATGCTGCATTTCACACACATACATCGTGCAACTTATGAAGCACAATAGATTCTTCCTGGGAGACTCATGCCCCCTCTAACAGGGATTTTGTCCATTCTCTCCTTAGTGTGAAAAATTAACTCCTTTATTGAAATGGAATCTTACATTTTTAGGGGAGCAGCTAGCTATAAAGACGTTGAAACTATGGTCATTTCTTCTCTTAAAATATTACGTTTCAGTGATACATGAAACATAATTAACTAATCTAAGGGGATTACCACATTAAAGAAAGAGATGTAAAACTAAACATATTACAAAACCCATTCTGTTTTCTTATACATAAAAAATGATGCAAATTAAATTTTTTATAGGTGTTTGTTTCCAATGCTTAAAGCACAGCTGATAAAGAATATTCATTAAGGGACTAGAAGTACGGTTTTATATTATTGCTAACTCTGTCCTCAGAATAGTACTTTCAGGAGAAAAAAGAGAATTGATACATTAAAATATATTTATATTCTATAAAACCCCCACAGCTCTATATCAGCATCCATAACAGCAACAGCTCAACATTTTACTTCCTCTTAAAGACCTCTATGTGTAAGACAGTTTTTCACTCATTCTAGTGTTTTAGCTTTTTCAGATTGACTAAACAAGTATAGGACTAAATTTGTAATATTAAAGCATTTGAGGCGACTATAGACTCTAATGCAGAAACAGAACATAGTGTTACAGATTCAGTAGAACAAAAAAGATGTCAGCAAGGGAAAGTAGAGTCCTGAACAAAGAGCATGTTGCTTGGAGACTTTTTAGGTGTTTATTCATGAAGTAATGTCTTGAAATTAAAGAACATGTTTCATTTCAGACTTTTTTGCATTCACATATTTATGCCCTCTGATTTAATATTTTTTCCTGTTGAACCCAGCATTTTATATTGTGGTAGCTATCAGTTATGACGTGTGGAACACGTTTTATAGTCAAGGAGAAGATTTGTGTTTGGGATTAGTTTTATCTGAGGCTGTGTGAAGGGAATGTCTATATGAGAAGCTTTTGTCAGCTTTAGTTATTGTTTGCTGCTGAAGAGGCCAGCCAGCTACTGGAAGCAACCTTGTACTTTGCTTTCTTTGTCAACTGTTTTGTGGTGACGGTAGCTTCCTATGGCAGATCTCATGCTATGGTTGAAGACCATTTTTCTCCGTGGTTGGGAGTCTGTAGAGCAGAGCTATAAGGCACCTCGTTTTCACAGCTATTGTTTCCAATTCATAACAAGATCTATATAGCAGGAATACTGTTGGAAAGATTCAGAGTCACAGGGAAGCTGAGGCTGGAACGGACCTCAAGAGGTCATGTAGTCCAACTCACCGTGCTCAATGCCAGGTCAGCTAGATTAAAGTAGAGAGAAGAGTATCAGCAGGAAAACAGCTAAAAAATAAAAAGCACGTGCCTAGTTTCTTCTGTCAGGGAAATCTAGGCCCTATATTTGTTACAAAAAACATGCATGTTCGAACATTAAACATCACTAACGAACGCATCATCAAATCTGACTTGCTAAACTAGGGCAAAGGAATTCTTCTTATGGGTTCTCTTTATTTGGTTTTCCATAAAGTATTCCTTTCCTTCTCTCTTTCCAAGTTAAATACTGCCAGTTACCACTTTTCTTATTGTGATTCTTGGCATATCTTATATTTTTTGAGAAACTCAGTGCTGCTGGAATAGTTGAGTATACAAGAACCACAATTTTTATTTTGTCAAGAATGCATATTTTTGCATTGGTAGTTATGAAATAAAGGTGGAAACTTGATTCTTACAGTGTCTAAAACCATAAGCAAGTGTCATAGATCTATCATGTGCTTATTTTTCAGAATTCCATGATGATAAGATTTGATTATCCATATTGTTATATTCAAGGAGTTCACTCCTGGTACATCCAACCTTCAGTTTCAGTATATGCCTATTTCCAGTTTCCACATTTTCATTCTCTCTTAAATTTTACTTTGTCATTCCTTCTCAAATCTTTTAGCTTAGCAGTGTCTTTATATGTGGGAAGATCTTCTATTCATGTATACCTGATCTTTTCCTATTTTTGTTGAATGTCTTTTTAAAAATGACTTTTTCTGTGGAGGCTTTCAACAATGAGGAACACCATCACTTTGAGCCAAATTTTGCAGTCCCCTTTGCAGTCCTCTTGAGCCACTTTGCACATAGATGCATAGATAAATATGTCTTAATGTGCCTGTTGAAAACTGTCCCCTGTTGTATTTTTATAGAGTCGGAGAGGAAAAAAGAACAGGTGTGACTGAATTATGCTGTGCCCCATTTACTTTTTAGCTGTTGAGTTTGTCTGCTGAAAACTACTGCTAGCCAAGGCATGTCCCACTAGGCTGCAGGGTAATCTCACCTATGTGAGGATAGACAGAAATCTAAGAAGCCATTACTAGATTTCTAGTAAGTCTGAACCAGTGAATGAAAATTTTGTGAGGCAAAGAATTTTTCCATACGAGTACAGGTATTTTGTGCTGTGTACTGAACTGATATATACTTAGGGACAGTAAATTTCCATAGGTCTAAATAAGTGGTATTATTGCTCAACACCTCTGAAGACTGTGTGCAGGCTATCCCAAATAGAGTACCTTGCATTAATGGCTAATCTTGAAAATGTTGGTCCTAGTACATAATTTTTCAGTGCTTTGAAAGGTTCTTATAAGAGATGTTAGACAATAATATTTCTTGCATGTTGCCAAAACAGAATTCAGGTATCACAAAGCTGACCGCAAGCCCATATGGTAGATCAGGTGCTCTCTAGACACTCTGCATTTCAAAGAAAAAAAAAAAACCAGCCCAAATCTATTCCTGGGTGGAAAAGTAGGGCATACATTAATTAGTGACCTTAAAGCACAATGGAAAACTAACGGGGCAATGCCAAGTCAGAGTATGAGAAATTCTGGAATATTAATGATGTTTGCCTCTGATCTCATACATTGAAGAATACGTGTGTTCTCACCTCCCAGAGGACAGGGCTGAGGCTTTTTGACGTCTTCAAGTTCAGTGGCCCCTATTAATTTCATTCTAGTGAATTTAGAGAATCAGCTGAAATTACTGCAGAGCTGCAGGTCTTTGCCTCTGAGAATTCGCTGAGTATGAGTGCCATCATACAAGGCTGAAAGGTAGATATAGTGCTTGTCTTGAAACTAGAAAGTATGAGGGAACTACAGATGGCAGATTTAACTTCAATTCTCAAAAAAGTACAAAATTAAAAATACACCAAAATACCACACTAAGGAAAAAAAGGCAAAAGTAAAAGCCATTATGAATTTGCTAAGAATAAATTGTCATAGTGTAGTTTCCCTGTATACTGGCCTTGCAAGAAGAGGAGAAGGTGTACAAGTAATACAGCTTGACTTTAGTGAGGCTTCTATGCACTTTCCCATGATGTTCTCCTAAGCAAACTAAGAAAATTTATTTTAGATAAAACTCTAGTAGACAAGAGGTAAAGCTGGGTGGAACAGAGCATTAAGAGTAGTTACTGACTGTTTGTTGTTAGAATGAAAGGGTATTTTGAGTTGATTTCTTAAGGAGCCTAATACTACTTGGTATTTTCACTAATGACTTGTGTGATAGACTAGAGAGGAACACTAATCAAATTTGGAGACAGGGTGAAGATGGGAGGCTTTGCATATGTATTTAGAGGACAGGATTAATATTCAAAAGGAATCAGGAAAAATGATCTGAAGAAAGTAAAATGCAGTTCAATAATAACCAAGTTCAACATGTAGGCAGGAATAATAAACCCTGCAGATAGTGAATGAGAACAAGTGACTAGATAGCAATGCTGCATAAAAACATCTTGAGGTTTTAATGGGTTACAAGCTGAACCTATATCAGCCACATCATGCCGTAATGAAAAAGGCAGACATGCTAGCAGGTATAAGATACACAGAAATGTATTCTGTGAGACTTGTGAAGTTAACTCCTCTTGGTCTTGGTAAAGTATCAGCTGAAGTTTTGTGTCCAGTTTTGGTCACTGCATTTTGAAAAAACGGACTCCAGTTTGGAGTCCATAGGAGAGGAGTGAGCATGGTCAGAGGCCTAGAAAATGTGGCTTATGGGGAAAGATTTACAGAACTAAGTTTGTTTTGTCTGGAAGAGAAATTATATTGAAGGACATTCCAGGTCTTTTTTCCCCTCTCGTTTGTTCTTCTTTTCTGCAGCTTGGGAGGACAGTGCCTAGCTGTTTAATTATTCCAGCTGGGAAAATAGTAAATTATTTCCTTCTATGAATTACTTACATTCCTGGGAGAACAGGTTCCTGTCTAATATTTCTGGCATCCTACCATTTGCCCACAGAGGGGAATGTTGCAGGGACCTGTCCTGGCAGGTCTGTTGAACCAGCAGTTAAGAGTTTGCAGGGCAGGGATACCTACCCATTCCAGGAGTAAAGTACGGGCTAGGTGTGGAAGTTGTAAGCTGACACTAGATGAGCTCCTTTGAGAGGCTCTAACAAACTGGTGAGGCAGCAGTACAGAGGGAAACAAATTGGGTTAAAATGACAGCATGTTTAGCTTCATTACATGACTCTGATGGAACCTCACCCTATATGCTTCATTCATTTCTGAGCACTTCACCAACAGAAAGATAATAATGCTCTGGATTGCAGTAGCCCTGTCTCATCCAAACATCTTAAAAAGATTTTACATATATTTACTAAGCCTCAAAAGACACTGTTGAGATTTGTAAAGGCTATACAGGGATCACTTTACTAACCACATGTTTAGCAGCTCCCTTCAATACTTGGCAACATTTAACAAGGCACAAAGAATGCAGGTTTCATTTGAAAATGTTAGGGAATTTAGGTAAAATACGTATAATAATCTTATGTATTATTATTTTGTTTATATAATGCAGAAAGTAACATTGTTGTACTGTGGACAACTCTAAAGGTCTTGCATCCTGCATAAAATAAAGAATAATATATTCTATTGTAGTTTTTTGGAATACATGGCTCTTTTAAGTGTTGATCTGAAGGAAGAATAGTGCCATATAGGACACTTGGGAAGAAGGTGTTTGCAAGAAGCTAGCAAGTATGGCATGCTGGATTATAGCGAGGGGTCTCAGCTTTCTCGGCATTGTGGAAGAAACCACTGGTAGTATCTCATGTATGACCAGGGGACTTAGCTGCACAAGAGGGGTGCAAAAAATGGGCTGTGTTGTACAGGACTTAATTGATTTCAAAGAAAAGAACAAAAAACCAGTGTGTTTGTCTATGGGGTGAGGAGCCAGTTAGGGAAATAGCAGAGGAGCTGGCTACGATTATGAGGGCATGACTTGAATTTATGTTTGAAATGTGGCAAAAGGGTTAATTATTTCCCTAATCTTAACAAAAGTGGCATAGTGTCTTTGATAAATAGAATTGGCCAAGTCCTTAACGTAAGCAGCATCCTGTCGTTAGCACCATGTTAGGGCATTGATTCAATAGTGACTCAGAAGAAGGAGCAGCAGCTCACAGCTCTGCTTCCTAAGGCAGACAGAATGATGCCTTTCTGTGGTGATTTATTAGTGGGCTCCTACTCAGGGTATTCCAGCCTCTTTCAACCTTGCATAGCTTCTGAGAACTGCCACCTTGCTTTCAAATCTTAACTAACTGAAGAATTGCCTTGGAAAGATGTGGCACTGGCCATACTCACAGGTGTACGAGAGGAGGATTTTATTTGTACCTCTCACTTAGTCTGCATTATCTCCATAATTAATCTCTTTGTATTTCAAGCTAATGATTTGTGAGGTGCAGGATAGCAGAGAGGTGTGTTTGACCCAAATCATAAAGCTCAGGCTTTCTGAGTAACAATAGAGGACATGGCCACAAACAGTAAATCCTATCTGCTTGGAAGTTATCTCCATTTACTGTTTCTATGGCTTGTAGACACCGGCCTACCAAATACTGTTTCGCTTATGCCACATCCAAAACAACACTTTTCCTTACTTTCCAATAGACACAGTCAGAAAGAGCCAGCTTCCAAAGTTTCTGCATGAGTGAGGTGTAAGCTGCTAGAATATTTTGCATCTGTAATTGTTTGGTTTATAAGCAGGACAGAGTAGTACACGTAAAAATGTTTCACTATGCACTCTTCAGTGCTTTGAGTCCCTACCTTTTAAAGGCTAAATACATGGTGGGTTTTTTGTTTGTTTGTTTTGTTTTGTTTTTCAACTTTATGCCTTTTAAATTTTATTGCATGGATTACTGGAGAACTTCTGACTTCAGATCTAGCTGTGATCACTCTGGGCTGTAATCAAAGGCTCCTTTTGGTTCTAATGTGAATCAATTATCAATATTTTTTGCAGGACTTGGAAATTTCTGTTTCAGATTTTTTGGAGGCCCTATCACTGTCTCCCTGTTCTTGGTCATTTAACAGCCTATGAAACTAGGCTATGGGATTGATTTCATGATTGAAAGTAGTTCTGCATGACACCACTTCTTGTGTTAAGTTTCTGGAGTTTGCAGCCAAAAAGGTTAGACTGTTGTTGTTGTGGTTAATGTTTAGTTTCCAGAAATCCTAAACAATTACATTTTCTTTCTACTTCTGTTTTTACATAACAGATGCTCTAAAAGGACATAGTGCATTTTCTGGTTTATTTTATGTGTCTTTCTTATTATTCCCTTCAAAAAATGTATTTGAGCAGCCAGCTATTCTTCTAAAAAAGAAAAAGCCAGTTATTACAAGGAACGGATCAGAAAGACATTACTTCATGTAGACGACCCTCTTTCTACACTTTTCTCTTTCAGCTCAGTGTTTTGCAGTGATGGCAAGTGTCTTCATGTGTTTCTGGCAGGTTCCTATATTATACCTGTCACAGTGGCATACACATATTTCCATTTACTCCCTGGAGTACTCCACTGACTCCTATCTCAGTAACTGACACATGGCTCCAGTTATATCTAGGAACACAGCAATATTATACAAGTATCTGTGCTCACATACAAGGTAGTACTTTCTCACAGTATACTTTACCTTTTGAGGCAAGTTTAGATGCTCAAATTACCACCACGTAGTCCCTTATTTTATTTACATTAATACTACTACCGATGTTCATCTCCCCCCCTCACCGGGATGAAGGGTAAACAATGTGCTTTAGTTGTGTATTTTCTTGGCTGCATATATAATGCAAGGTATCACCTGGCTGAAAGCAAACTACACAATCCTTTACTCCTTAAGAAAGATGCACTGTAGGTATTTAATATTTTTTGTTCTTCTATGCTCATAATTAGTTATAAACAAAATACATACATTTTCAGCCTAAAACTCATCCAGTTCAACCTAGATCATATCAGTATTCAAGTTAGAAACATATGATTCAGGTAAACCAAAGTGAAACATTTATAGAACAAAGTCTAATTCCCCAAGATTTAATCTGATGTCCAGTAAATTTGCAGGTGGGCCAAGAGTGAATGATGGCTAGTTGTTATTTATAGGTTTCATAATTACTGTGTTTGCAACACAAACAGTTCCCTTCTTGCTGGAAATCTAACAGTCTGAAACCAAGAAGCGAAAAGAAAGCAATATACTTCCTGTGCATATAAAGAAATAAGAAACAAGTTTCCATTTGCAGTACTCAGATTTAGTAATTTCTGCAGTTAACACATCCTAGCTTCTGGATGTCATTTCAGTCACATTTCAATACAGGAGTAAGTCTAAAAAAAAGTTTTCATCTACTACTACAAAACACATGAGGCAAAAGTAACATTTAAAACGGAGGCCGTAGTAAAAGCAAGCTGGATTTCAAAACATATAACTTCCCAAGTTTTTTGATTCACCATTGGAAAAATTTGAAAGAAATCTATTATGAATCTGTGAGACATGAGACTTTCCACTTTTTTTTTAGAAATACTTTTCTTGGTTTGTCTTTCTGTTAGTTATTTTTTTTTCCAGGTAATGGTAAACACTTCCAGCTTTCTTTGTAACTATGGAACAGATAGTAGCTTAGTTTAAGCTAGTATACTCCCGAGACAAGAGGAGCTTTTTTTTTTTTTTTGCTTTGGGAAATCACCTACAGTCTTCATTTCTCCCAGTACTAGACCAATGGATCTATTAACTTACCTGGTGTTTTCTTGACTTCTCTTGCTACTCTTCGCTCACGGTTGATAAATACCTATAGGAGTTGCTGAGGAACGGGATGTAGGTGCTGACCTTCCCCTTCCCTCAGTCTGAAGTTCTTCAAAGTCAGCCTCAGGGACTTCAGATTAAATAGATGAGCCAAGGCAAAAGAGTTCTGCTCCCCCTTCCGTTTGGCTTTCACGGCTGAATTCTAAAAAGCTATATGAAGTTGTCAGAGGTTTCCTCTTACCTTTTTACTGAAGCAAAACGGCGTGCTGCTGCTCCAGGACAGGATTAGGTCATTCAAACAGCCCTGCAGAGAGAGTGGAGGCTCAGCGGTACAGAGTCTCCAAAGGCTGGAAAGATCTGATCTTACATCAGGTGAGAGAAGGCAGCTGGCTAGGCAAGCCAATAATTATGATATCAGCTCTTGTTCGCCTCGGGCAGTCCTGCATTTAATAAGAATACAAATATGACTAAGCTGCAGGTTTTTTTTCCTTGTTCTCTTGGTAATTCTTCAGAGAAGTTGGGCAGGTATTGAGCTCTAACTGTCTAGAAAGAGCGTGCTCCCTCTCAACCTCTCTGTTTTTCTTTTGATTTAAAATACCCATCTGTTGCTGTGTTTTGCAAACCTATTATCCACCTGTGGTTGTTAAAAAAACCTCTTTCCTGGCATGGATTTTGCCATATTATCAGAAAGCATTCAGCTACCAGAAATAGGCATATTTCTTGCATTTGTTCAGTCTGAACTCTCATCATGGAAAGGAACTGTGGCTCCATTATAGAATGTCAAAACATGTTGCAGCATTTAAGTGTAAGAGGAACACTACAAGACCAGTATACTCAAGGTAATATTCCTTCCCCAAACCAGAATGCTTTAGCACAGTCATAAAAATATAGCTAGATTGGAGAAGCGTATGCATTTGTGTGGGCATGTATGCATATATATTTATGTGGAGAGGTTTGTTTTTTGTGTGCAGGTATGTAGAGCGGAATATGAGTTTAAATGTGCAATTGCAGGAATATGTATTTCTGCTGCCCTTACCTGGCTTTGTGCACACTCTACAGTCCCCTACACAAACCTGATCACACCTACTGTAATAATACTTACCTACCTCATAGGGTGTTGTGAGGATTAATTAATGTTTGTAAAGTGCTTTGAAGATGAAAAGCCTTGAATGAGTGCTAAATATAATTATCGTCATTCCACAAAACAGTAGAAACATCTTTGCGGCCCCCAGGTTATTGTATAGGTACACCCATGTTTATCTCCCACGATTATGGTAAGATACTGAATAAGGTCTTGAAACTTTGATAAAAACATGCTCTCTGCTTTGGAGGACATATTTATATTCATGTTAAGTTCATGCTATTCATGAAGTGTTTTTGTGATTCTTGTTGCAGAATACTTCACACAGATTTGTGATAGAAAAGATCTACCACGGCATCCACATGTCATAATAATAGAACTGGTGGAAGAAAAGCCATGTTTTTACCTGTGATAAATTATTTCCTATCAAGAGTTTGCCGGTTTGATATTCTTAGATCTATCAGAAACTTCTGATACCAGAAATGAAGACTGTCAATTTATCTGCTGGATCTTGTAGAGATAGTAGGCATGGAGTGTTGGTGGATAAGCTCTTTCCTGTCTGGAAGATCTCAGAGATAGTGCTGGATAATTACTTGTCCTTTCCAAGGGCTTTCACATTTGATGTTCCTCAGGGTTACATGTCTAAAGCTGGCAGGGAAGATTCTGAGATGGTTTGGGCTACATTTGACATCTTTACTTAATTATTCCCAAATTCTGCACTACCCTTAATTTACAATTCTTACTCTGATGGCTGAGACAGACAAATTTGAGATGGTTTTATGTTAGTAACTTAGGTACTAACTGCAATGGCCCAGAACCAAAGTAGACTAATGGCCTGATTATTAACCCAGTGTCTGTAGTGAGCTTTGCAGCCTGCCTTGAAATCCAGACTGCTGCAGCTATGTAGTTACTGGTACCTAAGTTAGCTAGTTTAACATTAACTTGTTGGGTGTGTTTACTTCAGCTGGCGTCACAGGTCGATTGCAGTGCAGAGATAAAATCCTGAATGAAAGTGAACCACTGACTGGCAAGCATTATCTCCTCTTTCCTGGGATAACTATCAGGAGGAAATACCTAGAGGAAAGGGGGGTGTCAGTATTTGCTGCAGACTTTTCTTGTTTCTTACCAATGTGTATCACAGCCTTACATCAACATCCACCTTTGTGGACATAAAGAGCACAGCCCATCTAGCCGTACTGCTTTGTAGCATTTCTCCTTTTGACTGGCAAAATAGTTTTGTAGAATTTAAGGTCAGTTCTTTTTTTTTTTTTTTTTAATCACACCTGTCTTATAGTCAACTTGAAGAGTTTTGTCAAACCAAACCAGCTTGGTCTTCAGGAGCTGAAGCCATATAGCACAAGCAAAGAACAGAAGAGATCAAGAGGCTTACATCAGAACAAACTTAGTTTTGTCAGATCCAGACTAGACTATTGTAATGAGTTAGCTTTGTATCTCTTCTTGGTCTGAGCTTTTATTGAAAGACTGAGGTGTTTAGCTGGTGTACTGGCAGCTGTTCTAAACTGTTAAATCCTGTTCCCAGGTCTGATCTTTCATTTTTGGGGGAAAAAAAAATTGCAGCCATCAAAGTTGCAAAGTAAGTATTCAAAATGTGAGTCAGTGGAACCAATTCAGTGATGTCTGACTGAGACTATAGTTTGAAGTAATAATGTCAACAGGTGGAAATGGCTCCTATCTACTTTCATGAGGGCTTAGCTTCCCATTGAAGATTACGAAAGTGGCAGTGCCGTTTGGTACTTCCATACAGGCAGTAGTGCAGAGGGAAAAGAAATGGCAGTCTGCATAACTGACATGGCATGATGTCTTTATAATATGTCCACAATGAGTGCCTCAAAAGCCTGCTTCCATATTTGTTTCCCTCGCTTAGGGGGAGTCATCCTGCATGATCTGCTTCCTGTGGTGTTACATTTTGGCATCTTGGTATATGAGGTTATTTTGTAATAGAAGCTGGAAAAATATGATTATCTTCTTATGCTCTACCGTTTGATCCTTGTCTCAAAATTTTTTCCTGGACTAGCTAGTGCTTTTTAAAGCAAAGCACTGGAAATGGATAAGCTGAGCTCAACAGTATGCATGACACTTTGTGTCTAATTCAGAATGTTTGATCGATGTTAACATAAAATGTTCTTGGGCTCCCTTACACAAAAAAACACTGTTGACCTCATTATAAACCCCTCTTGCTATTTAAAATTGGCAAGAACTGTCCTGTTGATCTGGAAATTTGTCAGCGAGGAGTATTCCCTATGAACTTACTTCATTTTGTGCCCAACCAGAGCATAAATTCATTCCTTTGATAAAATATTCTTATTTAATTTAGTAGTGGGATAATTGCTTATTTTTAATTCATTGTTTATATTTTATTATGCAGTGATGGCAGCAGTATTTGTTATCATAAATAGCTTTGTAGGCTTACAATTTTTGTATCCTAACATTTGGATGATAAGCTTACAAAATGACTTAAGACGTAATCTACCCAGCTATTCTGCCACCATTAAATAGGAAAAGTGGCCTAGCATCTCTCCCTTGGGATCACCTGAGGGAAGACACACCTGGGTGTAACTTAACCGTCTGCTGTGCTGCCTTTAAATAGTAGTCAGGGCTTGCTTTTTATCTTCTGAGATATCCCTAGGGAATACACACCTTGGTTTAACCTACATACACTTCAGCCCATTTTTGTCCCTAAGAAATAATCCCAAGTGCATTTATCTGGTAGTTTAATGTGTCTAGAAAAACACATTGGTAAACTGAACTTACCAGTGTCAGCATTCGATGTATTTAAGAGTATCATTCTCATTCCCTTCCGAGCCCCTTCTTTTGACAAAATATATCTTCTGCCCTATTGTTGTTATAGCTTAGAGGAGCTGTGAGATGCAGTGTTCAGTTGGAAGACTGAAGGGGCGTCTTCTCTGGGGAGATCTGAATTCACCAGGGAGATCTGAATTATAGCCTCTAAATCTGGCACGCCCATAAGATGCTCTTTTGTTGGCATTTGCAGAACTTTCTGTTTGTTAATTGTTTAATCTTAAATTAAAATATAAAGAACTATTATTATATATGAAATATTGTTTCCTGACCAGTGATTTAGTGTTGCCTATAAAGCATAGCATCTGTAGCAATGTGACAGCCACTATAAGCTATTATTGTTATTTTAGAAATGAGGATGAGCTCAAGACGTGGTGTTAGACTTGACTCTGTGCCTTTCTGCTCTAGGTGAAATTCAGGTAGGTGATCTAGACATGTGTTATAGTTGTTGTGTCATCTAGCAATATGTTTTGTTTTGCTTTTTTGACAAGACTGCTATTAGTATGCAACTTTCAATACAGAAGTGAGATAATTAATTTAAGACAGAGAGATTGGGCTAATGGGGTAATAATCTCTTGTTCTCCTCACAGGTTTATTTTGTCTTGTGCTTAGTTATTTCTTCCTTATAACTATTCAGTATCATATGACATGTTCAGGACCCTGTATCGTGCCACAGCAGCTGGATCTTTCTCCTGTCCTCAGGAAGGAATGCTCATTCCTTCTTGGAGCTGATTGCTGTATATATGTAAAGTTTCAGACTTCAGAATCAGGTTAAAATGTCCTGTAGTGTATAATAAACTTTCTTCTCTTCTCACAGAATGTAATTTGTGAAGAGTTGGCAACATTATGTCAACTTGCCCTTTTTTATTGACATTACACTTCAGAAAGAGTCTCTTGTGATTTTCTTCCCTTTTTTTGTTACAAGGTTAACAGAAAGAGAGAAAGCTTTCCTAGCCTGAAGCTGCTGGATAAGTGGTAGGTTGGCAGGCTGTCTTTGTTTGTTTGGTCTTATGGCTTCTTCATTTTTGGCTGCCAGGCTTTTTCTAACATCACAGAGTTGTGCAGAGCGAGGCTATTGGGGAAGTTTTGGTGACATGACAATAATAAGGAGAAAGTCTACTTTACGTCAGTTTCCAGAGCACAGTAATTTGATGAATGCATTCTCTGTCAAAGTCAAGAATGTAGAAGAGTGTGGCCAATGTCAGAAGACAAATGACTGACTCCTAGCAGTGTTTCATTAAGCCAGCTGACAATGACACTGGAAACTTTGGTACTGATATTGGAGCAAAAAGAACAGTTGGCTGATCCTCTGTTTAGTCACCTCTAACTCCTCTATCTAAATAGGACTTTCTAAAGGTCAGACCACATAAGATTCAAAGAAGAATGCTATTGCATTCTGGTTTTAAGGCCCTGAGGGACTGTGGGAGTTTCAAGAACATGTGGAGCTACAAGTGAGGCCTTTGAACTGTATGAGTCTTCCAAACCCAATCCTGTCACATTCATGATTCTAAATATGTTATGCAGGTTTGGCCACTTAGCGCTAAGGCATAAGCAATGAAATGATCACTCATACATTACTTCATATTATTGCTTCTAAGGCTTGCTGCCTGCTCTTTTTATTTTCCATTTATTTTAAGCTGCAAGATGATTTCAAAGGTGTTGAATAACCCACACCTACCCCAAATAGTGTGCATCTTTTAGTTCTCAGGCTATTTTCTGGTCTGTTCCTCCTTGCTGACATTCTATCATGAACACGCAGCATCCTTTCTGGAGCTGTGACAGAGCTTAGAAACAACATTTGTTTGTGAATGACTTGCGATGTTGCTTTGTGGTACAGATGGAGCATGTTAGCAATTTACTGTACTTACTCTGCAACCCAAGATGAAACAGATTCTATTCTTGCACCATTCCTTTACAGCAGCTGAAGAGAATCTGTTTTGAATTGTTTGAGGATCTCTCGTGTAGCACTCAGAACAGTGGAGTGTGCTCAGAACCTGCTGTACTTCCCTGCTTGCAGAACCTGCTATATCCCTTTCAAAAAACTTACGAATTTGCTCACAACTGAAATATTGCTTTTGTATTTGCCTTGCTCAACATATTTTCTGTAGAAGTCTAGGAATACTGAAGCCAGAGATAAAAGAGTACACCTTCTCTGTACCACAACCTTTAACCAAGTTTCTAACCAGTTAGTGACATGATTGGTTCTAAACAGGATGATTAATATTTAGCTAACTAGAAGACAGCTAACAGTGTTTTACTCCTGCCAGAGGCTTAGGCTAGCACATGATTATCTTCTTATAACTGGCTTGGTAGAAGTGTGTGTTGGTTTTTTTTTTTTTTTTTTTTTTTTTTTTTAGCCCCTTAACCATGTCTAATAACCAGTACAACTGGTCTGTCTTCTTCCTTTCTTGGAGTGTGCTTACATGTTCTTAACTACAGTGCTCCATAAGCGGCTAGTGCCAATACATGCACGCCCTTTTAGCGTTTCTCCTCTTCCATAGAATTTGGGGGGACATTTGTCCTAAGCTTCCCAAAATGCACCAGTAATATTAATGTGAGAAATACAGATGTATAAACAGGATTAGTAGACTTGTATTGCAGAAAAACTGTTTTAGGAATACAACTCAAATTTAGTTCTTGAAACGTGAGTTTCTTATGAGCTCATTAAGAGAACATAGTTATATCTGCAGTATTTATAGGCAAAGTTGACAGGTGCTTAATATCATCAAGGTGTTATCTCAAATTCTACCAGCTATTATTGTATTGATTTTGAAACAGAAAGAAAAAGTGAGAAGAGTTTACCTGGGACATCCAAAAGGACTACCATACTTGGGTTTTCCTAACCAATTATCATGCAAACACAGCCTGGGATGAATTATTTGACACAGTCTAGGACATTGCTTGGATTTGAGGAGTTACACAGCATGTTCAGCAGGAAGGGTATGGAGCTATACCTGGCTGGTAGTAGGTAGGGTTCTGAGCTGGCCTTCCTAGCTCCTGTATGCAAGACTTCAGAGCCATCAGGTCAGTAATCAGAACTGTGCAAGAGAGGTTTCCCCCATCCTGTCCAAAACCTTTTCACATCTTTCTTGGGCAATCCTTCCTTCATCTTTATCTTCACACACAGTAGTGGAAAACATAAAACCTTGTGCTTCCGCAAACAGCAGTTGAAATCATCCCAGAGGTATTATCTTAGAAACTAGAAAATGATTCAATGAAAGAAGGAATGAATCATATAAATACTCAAAGTGTTGTACCTCAGCAATGTCCCTCCCTTCTTAGTACAAAGCAAAGAACAAAAGCAGGCTGCTGCCTGGCATGGGCCCCTCCTAGATGACTTACTGGGACTGTGAAATCATCAGAAGCCTCAGAAAGAAGTGCTTATGCAGCGTTTATGGCTTGATTTTCTTCTCTTCAGTTCACTGTAAGCATGGAACCGGTAGCTGTGTTCTCTTGAATGCCTGCATATATTCTAGAAGGTGGATGAAAAAGGGCATGGACTGAAGCAAATATTTTATGTTCACAGATTTCTGGGTAGCTTTTACATTTCAGAAACTGAAAATGGATCTGTAGAGATAAAACATATTGGGTGGAAGAGGGGCATAAACACTATAAGGTCATGAAAATATGAAACCACATTTTCATTGCTGAGGATGATTTTAAACACTCTCTTAGAAAACAAGTAATGTGAAATTGTGTGGTCTGTTTGAATCAAAGTTATAATGGGAGGTAAAAATCCTGAACAGGCCATTAATTCCTATCTGGCAGACAAATTGAGATTGCTTTAGCACTTAGAGGAACTTCAGTGAGAACGAAATATTGATCTCAGATTGCCAGGTTTAAAATTAAATGTGTGAGATAAAAGAGTCAGAGTAACCCACTGTAAAAAGTATTCAGTGCAAATTATTTTATGAAAGATCATTGTACAAAAGATGAAAAGAATTAAGGAGCATATAAAGAAGTAATTGCAAATGAAGTTTTCATTCTAAATTCAGTTAAAAATGTTTCATCTTCTCAAGCAAGTATTATGAGTTCATGTCATTTTCCAAATGCTCCAGTCTGTAAGGTTTCATAGGAAGCAACAGGATTTGTTCACCTTCACTGTCAACTCTTTGTAAGTCCTTAGTTTTAATGGTTTGTTCAGTAAAATGAGAATACACTGCAGCTACTCTACATTGTTTGAATGTCTCTTTGCCAGTGTGGTTTCTTTATTTTAATTTTTTTTCTCTCTTGTTTTTTTTGCACAGTATGCTTTTCACTCAGGCTCTTGTGACATCAGTGGCGAATGTCTGTGAGGAATTGCCTCAGGCCAGTGTGACTTTCAAAGGATAAGACAATTTGTTACCTTGCCAATGAACAGTTTATTACGTTTCTAATTATTGTTATTAGTCTAGCAGGTGGTGCCATGCATGATATTTTTACAACTGCCAAAGTTGCAGGTACTTCTTTCATGACAAAAAATAACCTGAGTAAGATTTAAAGAAAAAACAGGCATTCTGCTGTAGTACGTGTTTGATAATTCCTTGTGCTAACATAGTGTATATGGCACCTGGCTGTTTTTAAATCTTAAGCTGAAACATACTGATTCTTGAAAGATTTTGTTGTGAGACCAATTGTAGTTAGAGTGTGTTAGCAGCCTAAGTTAGATACGAAGGTATCTCTCCCTCCTTCTCAAGCTCTTTCCTCTACTCTTTATTACTCTACTTGTTGTGTAAATTAAAGACTCATCATATTTATAAACTAACTCAAGTTCATGTTAATCAGCAGCTAAGAATGCTAAATATTCTTTCCCATTGCAGTTCTAAGTTCCTAAACATAGAGACTTTGCTTTGTCTGGTTTGTAGGGTTGCATGCAGTCAGATACAAGGGGAAAAAAATGATAGAAATACTGTGTGCATTTCGGTATGGGCTAATGCAATACCATCCCTTTTGAACAGCACAGTCCAGTTCCACCCACCTCTATCTGTACAGAACAGTTGATAAAGCATGTCATGCGTTTTGCTTTGTCATGTATTGTGTGGCAAAACATACTTTCTCAAACAGTTTCACGTTACTTATTCTGCTCCAGTAAATACTGAATGATTTCACGTCACACTATTACTAAAGAGAAGAAATTAATTTAAAAGGAATAGAGCTAGGAAATAAATTTGCTATTTTCATGGCCAGCGGTATGTTGGTCTCAAGTAATCGCTATTGCAATAGCAGCTGCTTTGTTCTTAGTCATGCGGTTACTATCTCAACAAACATGAAGCATGTTTGTCTGTTATTCTCATGATACAAAGAAAGATGTTCTTGTAAAAAAAATAAAATCAATTTATTCTTTTTATATATAACCCTCTTTGCTTCTTCCTTATTTGCCCAGGAATATCAAACAATCATATTCAGGACAACCAGACACTTAAATTTGTTACAGTTAATCCAACTGCATTTTACTTGAGGAACTAAGGAGACGGGACAGTCTTCTTTTCCAGCTCTGTCTCTGTCCCCTACCTGGATGTTTTGTGATAGGGCTGCATTGTGACAAGGCGAGTTTCCTTGATGCCACATTTATGTCCTGTAAAAATGGAACGTAAACTGGCAGCAACAGGAAATAAAGTGGTGTGTCCTGTAAAGAAAATGAATTGATACAAAGGTTTAGTACAAGATTTAGTGTTTTTGTCTTTCTGTGACTTGCAGGAAATGCAGCTGTGCTAGAATGGTTTCAGGATTTGGCTGACTTATGTATGCACCTGCCAGGGCTCCAGGTAAGAACTGATCTTGCTGGAGCAGAGAGCATGGGCATGTTTTGGAGTCATTCCCTGCAGGGGCTGTTCAGCAGGTACAGTAGGCCAAAAGTGGCACTGATTCAAAATAGTGGCTAGAAAGATATTACATACTTGACTGCACCTGGTGCAGAGGAAACTAAAGATGTCAGTCCCCTCCCCTTTCCCCATCAATTGTCTCATATTTCTGAGATACAGGTGTGTGGTTACAGTGTAAACAGACCAGAGATTTTTCTTCTAGGCTAATAAGCTGCATGGTTTTTTTCTTGGAGTACCTCTGCCAAAATATAGAAACATACAGTATGAACTCGTGCACTTCCACACACCCTGTGCACACTGGGGAGAAAGACTTCTGTTTCTGGAGCCAGGATGGCAGACAGAACCTGCCCCTCTGGCAGCTACACTTCAGTCTTTTCTGAATATATTTCAGAATTTTTTTTTGTCTTGTCCATACACCATGCTTTCTATCAACTGTCAGAGCATCTTAAATTAAGAGATAATGTATGAGCATGAAAGTGAAGTTTGTTTTTTCTGTGCCATTCACTGATCTTTCTGTTGTGACTATCCAGAAGGACTGTAGCGCTAGCTGTGGTCATTGGCTTTCACCATTAATTAGAGGAAAAACTATTCTGTCTTCATCCCTAAGCTTGCAAGTCTCTAAAAGTCATCTGAACAAATTCTGATGATGTTACTATTTTCTGTGTAGCCTGGATGATAAAGATGTAACACTAAAGGAATTACAAAGATTATTTCAGATTGGCTAGGTAGTATCTTCTGAGGCTACTATTTCTTCAGTACCGATTGTAGCTCTTGATACCACAACACCACTTGCTTAGGTCTAAGGAGAAAAGAAAAAGCACAGGTGTGAGGAAGCTTGCATTGTACAACTGTGTTATCTGCAATGCAGACAAATGATTTATGATTGCATGTTTCATGTAGCAGGAATGATATTGCCAGAGGTAAGAATAAGGAGGAAAATTCAAACTCCCTTCAGGTGACAGACATCTTAAAAATAAAGAGGATCCTTTTGAATTTTCTGGCAAGTCTCATCAGGATAGTCCTACAGCAAAAAAGAAAATGTGACTTTCCCTTTGCAGTCACTACAACTGCCCCTGAATAACCACTACTCACTGTCTAAGATCCCCTTGATAGGCAGCCAGGAAAACTGGTGCCATAACAACTAACTGTACTGAGACTGTATTCCCCTTCTGCTTTTGCACACAACTTGCTCTTCTGACATCGTGCAATTCCATATTAATATGGACATTAGTTTCATGGACAATTCTGACCACTTTTCCTTTTGTTTTATAGAAAGAAATTAGAAGCTCTGTAATCAGAAGAATTAATGCAATTTGGTGTCCTAGGGCTTTCCGTTCCCTTCCAAAGAGTGGAAAGCCCTAGGTCCCAGTGGCAGGTATTGGGAAAACTTGAAATTGCTCTGCTTCTCATAGACTGGACAGGGATCAAGGGAAATGAGGAAATTCCTGTAGTGCTGTTAGGTTGGCAAGAACACCTTAATACTAATCTTAAGTCGGCTGAATAGTATAAACTTGAAGCAGTGTAAAGTTTTGATGTTTTAGTTGATCATACTTAACATTAATATTTCAAGTACAGCGCCATCTAAAAGTAGTCACAACTAATGTTTTATCAGATAGGTGCCTTACACAGGCATACAAGGTCTGAGCCTTGAAGCAGTTAAATCTAAATCATGCATAACAATATATAAGGGTTGAACCCTTGAATTAACCGTTCTGTTCCTTCTCTATTTTCAAGTTAGTTTATGCTTTGTTTTTTTCCCTTTCTGACAATTTGAATCAATCTTATTAATTTTGCAGCTATGCTGTCATGCATTGCCTTTGAAAAGTATTCCTCTTGTTCCATTACTTTCCCCCTAGTGATTTAAGGGTGTTTTCCAAGGAAGATCAACACCAGACTAGGTGCTTGGCCTGGATTTAGGAACCTTGGGCATGCCCTGGTGGAGTGTCTGCAGCCAGTAGATGGCACATTGCAAGGCAATCTGCACATCCTGAATAGCAACTTGACGTCTGTTAGTATGATTAAAGGATAAATAATATTAAATGTTTCTTTAATAGGAGAAAATGCATAGCATTGACAGTAGTGATTAAGTTCTATTAAACAGTTGTTATTTTGGACACCAGGTGATTAGTACATTCAAACCACTTCATTTCCAGACTTTGGCACCTTGGTCATTACTAACTCAAATCATAAAGTTCAGTGAATCAAGTTGTAAATAGTTTTATTGGTTCCGTGTTGGAAAAAAATTGAGGGTTGTGAAATTCCTTGATGATTTAAAGTTACGTATTTCCTAAGTCCTTTTGTTTCTATTTTCTGTTCTTTATTTAGTTATTCATCATTGCAGAAATTTTAAACTCTGTTTCTGCCTTTGCAAACCCTAAAACCAACATGCTAATTGAGAGCAAAGAACAAATTCCTAGAACAAATATGCCAAATGGAAAGAGTTGGAGTTTTGCACTAAGGTGCACACTACTGCCAACATGCCATAGTTATCTGAGGGAGGAATTACCTCCAAGGACAAGAGTGGAACTGCTCTTACAGCTTCTGGAGAAAGGTCCGTATTTACATACATGCTGATGACTGTTGGATAAAACACAGGACCTTCATGTTTCTGTTGGTTTGTATTTTGTTTTCTGAAAATATTTTTCATCTTTTTGAGAATTATTTTATGGCCATTATATGATAAAGCTTCCTTAAAAGCAGGTTTTGTTTTTGGTTTTGTTTTTTAATGAAAGCTTAGGAATTAAATTGTAGGATCTAGATATATTCCAAGGTTTCAGTGCTATACAACAAGGCTTCCTTAAAGTTGATTTTAATACCTTTCAAGTGACTGGGAGCAAATTTTTGGTTTCTCCAAACCAACCTGAGGATTAGAAAGACATGGCTTCATCCTTCTTTGGCTTTAAAATTGTCATGTGTTCTGTTAAGTCTGTTTATGATTTCAGTGCTTGACGAAGTGACCCTTGCATCACTTACATGCCACTTCACAAACTTCTGTCAAGATGTTTATGATGAGGTGCCTTTCTCAATGTAAGCTATTTTCATTGTAATAGCCTGCTTAAAATTCATCTGGTTTTCTGGTGTGGTCATGTGTTGTAGAAATGTGTATGTTTACCAGGGTAAGTCCGTCATATTCTCTTAGGTGTACATACATGTATGTGCCTGTAGAACTTGTGTATGTCCGTGTGTGTGTGCGTGTGTCTGGGCAAGGCAAGGCAAGACAGCACCATAACTCCAGGGAAAATGGAGGAGGTGACTGCGAGTCACCCAGTTACTCACTGGCATATACTGTGGGAAACCTGTGTTTTGTGGTTTTGTAGAGCACTCGCTTTTTAGACAAGACAGGCAAGAAGGCAGACATCCCCTTCTCATTAACAAATTTATCACTTACAACTCTTATGTAAAACAAACTTAGTGTCAACTCTGAAATGAAGAGCTGCATTGGAAATCACACCTAACTACAACAGGTGCTGAGCTGGCAGTTTCACAGAAGATTGTGAAATTTGATCACACAATGGGAAATAGAGCCACTCCTTGAGGGCAATATCTGGAAACATAATGGGGAACCACCCTTCAAAGGTGATCTGTGTAATAATGGGGCTTAGAAACACTTTCTACCTGCTTTGCTTAGAAAATTATGAATGTTTTTAATAGTGTTACTGGTTTTTGCACAAGCACACTATATTTAGCTGTACCTCAACTAGTCCTGCGCTGAGACACACCCAAGGCAATAAACTGCCCAGTGCGTACTTGCTACTACCATCACTTCAAGGTGGAAACTATTAATGAAATTTTCCGTTCTCTTTATGTCCTGGTATTGTTCGCTTCTCTTCTCTGTCTACAGATTACAGCTTTTCACCTGTATTCTTCTGGAAGCTGGGCATTTGTATAACCCTTGAGTAACTTTCGCTGCAGCCATTTTCTGGGAAGTCTCTGTGTACTCATACATGCTAATGAACATGGAACACCCAGCATTATTGCATTGGCCCCATAACACTCTGTGCTACTTGATGTCTCTCTTCTTTCTTCTTGAGATTGCCATAAAGATTGCACCTGTGCTCCTGCATGTACTTATGCACACCACAGCCTCTGAATAATGTAGACTAATAGAAAAGACTTCAAAGAATCATAACACAGTTTTAAAGGGCTGGAAGGAGAGGCTGATGGGAAATGTTATAAGAATTCAACATTTCCTGCTTAGCTAAGCAGTAATTTAGAGGGACATGTAAACTACGTGCAAGTATTTCAAAGAAAACAAAAAAGCAAACAAAAGCTATGCACACTGCCCTGATGCTGTAGACAAAGAGCAAAGAAGGGAGAGGTTTGCAGCAAATCATCTGCTTGGGTTTGTAATTTTGTTAGGTACTCAGACACAGGGTGAGCAGTGTAATGAAAATATTTAGACAGATTTGGATGTTATTTGATAGAGGTAAATGCAAATGGAAAGAAGATGAGTGGTTTAGCAGTGACCTGAGCAAGTCATTATGTGATTGAAATCAATTACCCAGGAGCTCATTAGCAAAAGAGAATAAATGTCCTTCCTTCTTGTGCTGTGGATATTCTATTAGATCCCTATCACACATCAAATCAAAACACTATCTTTCAAAGCCACTGAAGGGTTAATACCAGACTGTTCTTTCTGAGACAGTGATTTTCCAGAGCAACTGTGCTTGTCAGGCCAATGAAGCTATCAGGGCAAAGGGATTCAGTGATCAGCAGATACCACAATTGTCTTGACAGTTGGACCTGGAAAGAAACTACTGCAGGTCAGTGAATTCTAACATTTTATAAATCAAATGTACACTGCACGTTGTCCTTGTCTCCTAATAATTAGGACAGAGAAAGAAAGAAAAAAGATTTTCAAGAGCATGCATACTATTTTAGAGTGAAATTCACTCACATTCACTCTCATGGCACCAGTATGGTTCAAGTAGGATTTCAGAAGTGCAACAGACTTCATGCAAAACTTAGGCAGACAACAACAGAACAAAGAATTTAGCACAAAGTTCAGGGGCACATATTGTATAACTGATCTGTCTGAACCCAACCTCATTTATGGTACTAAGTGCTTAATTTGGCAAAGCATCTTTGGATATTCCAGTATCTTTGTCAGTTTGGTCATTAGGAGTCTATGTGCTACTGAAAGTCAGTTCCAGCAGAATAGGGATTAAATATTTAATGGTATTAGGGGCTTTTGAAAAGGAAGATCTTGGTTTTGAGATTCCAAGAAAATTGGACTCTTAGTAATAAAGTAATCATTACTTTAAGGATAAGAGAAAATCAATATGCTAACTTTTCTGATTATTTCAAGATACTTTAAGTAAGCACACAGGCAAGCAGCTGATACATGGAAGACAGAAGTAGAAGCAGTGATATATAATCGGAAAAATCTCCATAACACGGGGGTACATTAAAAAAAATATCTTTAATTCAATCATATATATTTTAGGACACAGGGATTCTCCCCTTCTCAAGAGAATATTGCTATTCTTATCACGACCTTGCAGGCTGTAGTCTTACATAAATAACAATGGGACAGATGTTCTAAGAAAAATTGGTCTTTTACATTCACAACCAGTGGACTGCAAATAAATATGTTTCAAAGTAATAGAATGGGCTGACAGTATGTGATTTTTCTGTAATCATACAACACATGCCTTCCTGAGAATGCCCATGGGGTATATAACAATCATGTACATTTTGAACATATACACAGAGGCCTGTATACTCATATACAGGTGAATAGTCATATTAGTTGTGACAATACACAGATATATGCATGAAATCAGGAATGTAGAGTCTCTCTCCTTCCTTTTATATACACACCTCTCTTCTTTCTCACTGCAGATTTCAGACTTTACAGGTGGAGCTTGAAAAGCAATGTAGCTAGCACTCAGGGCAAATCTACCCCTGCAGAGACAGAAAAACTAAAGATACCTGGAACAGTTGAAAAGCCAAAGGTTACCTCATCTTACTGCTGGGGTAACAAAATTGCCTGCTAAACAGCACTGTTAGGCAATTTTATTGCTGTTATCAACTGAATTATTTTCCTTGTAGGTGGCTTGTCCTTTTCCACAGAACAGGCCTGTAACCACTGCCTCAGCAAAACTTGTGTAGGTTATAGTCTTGCTCTCACTGCAGTTCTAACAGAAACAGTTGTTGGTTCCCTTGCCTCTCCATATTATGGGCATGTACCTGTCTTATTTGCCCAAGATGGGAAAGTTTGCAGTTGGAACAAAGATGAAGCCCAGGTGTTGATGGCTAGAGTTATGGTCAGAACTCCCAGGATGTTGAGTACAAACCCAGCTTTGGCCTAGAATTACAAAAGAGAAGTGTTATTAGTTGAACTGCGTACTCTTTTCCTTCCTTGCTTATTAGGATTGTTTGTACGGTTAGATTTTTCTCTTTGGCCTTTTTTTACAACTCCATCAGAACTCCATCAAATTACATTTAAGCTGGTTTTCTTCACAAATATAATTTGTATTAGGGGAAAAATAAAACTCTTAAACTAGAAGTCCTGAAATCCTTTTAATCCACTTATGTAGCACCTTCTCTTCTGACCTGGCATCTGTCTCTAATGTTATTTCGGATTTCTTCTTGGATCAGTTATAAATTAGAAAAGTTATCAAGAGACATGGCATCCTTGTCCGTCTTTCCTTAACATAGTGAGAAGAGGCATCAGGGCAGCCTAGTGAGATGTGCTAGGCTTTTCCTAGTCCCTGCAGAAGGACTATCCAGATGACAGGACTATGACATCCCTACGATCTACATTTGGGCTTTTCGAACAGTTAGATATAGCCATTTCTCATTGACAGCAAGCTCTTGTTGGAACATCTTCAAGAGACCTTGGCTGTTCGTTAAAAGCTCAATAGCTTCTTTATAAGGCTCTGAATATATATTAGAGTCAGCGTGACCCTTTATTAATTCACACATGTATGTTCTTTCCATTTGATGTAAGCTGAGTACAGTGAGTTTTCTAAAACCCTTCCAAGAAGAACCAATATTAGAAAAAGGGAAGATCAAAACTAGTGATGAAAATTCTGAAAAGAATGTGCTTTTGCTCACCATATCTATAACCTTGAGTTGTCCATATGAGAAGACAATGGCGTTAGGAGGAGTGGCCACTGGGAGCATGAATGCCAATGATGCAGAAAGTGTACAGGGCAGCATGACATAGAGTGGATTGAGGCAGATCGCTTCAGCCTATGCAAGAAGGGAGAGCAAAGATGATGGTTTCGATATATAAAAATGCATAGAAATCTTCTGGTGGAAGACTGTATTTATCCATGTCAGAAACCTCATTCTTTCACAAACACTGCAGCCACTCATATTTTGGTTCTGCTTTAGAAACTCTAGCCAATGTCTTTATGCAGCAAATGCAAGAACTGATTTTGTGGTCAGTGCTTTGTATTCCTGATTGTGGAATCTGATCACTGCTGCAGTATAAATTAGTAATAATGGTTGTATTCAACTCTAAAACCAGGCAGAAATGTAGAGTGGCTTCAAACTGGTTAAGAACAAAATAAAATTATCAGAGGAAACGGGGTAGCCCAAGCTCTGAAGGCGAGTGGATCAGTTTAGGGGTTAGGTGGAGTCTGTGGCCTATGCAAAAAGATTTTGGTGGAGCTTATTCCAGTTTCTATCTGGAACCAGCTTTTCATGCTGCAGAACTATGTCTACCCCAGCAACAGGAATCTCCTGTGGAAATGCAAAAGTCTGAATTAGGTCATAGAGCTTGACTAATGCTATCATCTTCAGAGACTTCTGGAAGGCTAGTGGTCGGAGTGAAATACAGTAATGGAATGTTGCAGAGAAGCAAATGCTGCTGCTGTTGCTGTCTCTATGCAGAACAAATAGGAAAAAACAAGTACAGCTGGCAGTGACCTCATGAGGTTGTTTAGGCCAGAAGGCAAAGTCTAATATGCCAATGAATTTAATCCCTTTACTTTTCACCAGCAATGATTTTAGAAAGGTTGAACTGAGCACAGTGTGTGTGAATATATATGCATGCACATACATATATGTATATTTTAAGTCTTGTATTCCTGGTCGGCTACGTGAACCAGTGCTTGGCTATGTCAGCCAGTTAGTTTTTATAATTAGGCAGGTGTATGCTTGCAGAAGAGTTGAAAGCTGTTCTCATAAGAGTATTTTGAAATGCTGGAACTTACCATTGAAGCCAGAATAGGGAGAAAGAGGGTAGTAGTGGCCACATTGCTGGTGCACTCAGTGAAAGTGGCAATAAGGAGACACAACAGGAGAGCAATAGCTGGATGAGGGATGTGCTGCAGAGGAGTCAGTTTGTTACCTAACCATGAAGACAGACCAGATTCCTGTAACAGGGGAAAGAGGTCTATCAAGATGGTAGGCTGGAGAAGAAATAGCCACACCACAGTCCAATTACATTTCTCATACTGATTCTACCTTCCCTTCTTATAGGAGTTCCCATACGAACTGCTTTCTGTAGAAAAACATGTAAGAGGCAATGCTCATAGACATGATAATTCGGTAGGTTAAATAAAAATAAATGTGCTTTCCCTTCCAAAATATTTAAAAGAAGAAGATACTACGTTTACAGTACGTTATTGATAGCAAATAGTTATTTCTCTGTTCAGGCCATTAGTTGTATATGACCAATATTTTTCATATATCTTAGCAGATATTCTAGCAATTTAATGTAATTTCATCACACTGTCTGAGATCTTGATCAACTATCTGAAGCTTTTCATACCTTTCATACTTCTCAGTCACTAGAAAATACCAGCATCTCCCCTATTATTCTGGGCTGTAGTTTAGGCATCATTATTATTCAGCTGTTCTTAAGAGAACATATCCTAACTGCGCATGTCTTGCTGCTTCATGCATTATAGCCTAGCTTTCTCACTGGTTTTGCAACCACCGTTCTTCGTGTCCTCCTTATTTCATATCTTGGTTACTTCAGCCTGTTTCTTCTGACATTGAAAAGTGCTCTCTCACGGGAGGGTTGGAATCTGTCTTGAAAGCACTAGTCTAATTCCCTGTTCTAGGGCAGGATTGGCTCTACCTAAATTATTACTGATAGATGTTTTTCAAACTTGTTAAACATCTCTAGCAATGAAGTTTCCGAAATCTCCCCAGATAATTTTTTCAAGTTCTTAACTATCTTTACAGTTGGAACATTTTCCTACTGCTTAACCTAAATCTCCTTTGCTGCAATTTAAGCCCTTTAGCACCATCAGAATATAAAAAAGTATACTATCTTTCTTTCTGCAGCAGCTTTTATGTATTTGATGACTTATTCTAGAATAAATTAGCATAATTTTTTGAATCTTTCCTTTTCCAAACATGTTTCCCAGAGATCCAATCATTCTTACTACCTTGCTCTAAACTTTCTTCATATAGCCCACATGTTGTTGAAGACTGATACCCCAAACTGAATACAGTACTGTAGCTGAGGACTTACCAGTCCTGAGTGGAAGGATTATAATTTACATGTCTTATGTATGATGGTGCTACCTATGTTTCCAGTTATTTGCTTTTTTCTCAGTAGCAATATAAAAATATTGACTAGAATAAGGTGCATGAGCAGCTTTAAAACTTATCCAGTCATTTCCACATCTTCTATTTGTGATACTTGGTTATTTCTTCCTATTTCCCATATTGAGTTGCATCCTTGTTTTCTAGAAACAATTTTACAGATCTTTGAATTCTAAACCAGTACTTCCAGGCACTTGAAGCCTTTTCTAATTTGCTTGTTTTCTATAGATTTAATAAATGTATTGTCTGGTCCATCATCTAAGTCATTACTGAAAAATAATATGTAGCACTGGACTCCTGGCAGATGCCCGCAGAAGTACATCAGTACCTCCCTCAGTCTGACAGCCAGACGTTTTTAACTTCTCCTCAAGGTTCTCTAGTTAGCTCTACATTTGTCTTCTAGTAGTTTAATTTAAATCATATTTCCATAAGTAGTTTGTTTGAAAGAATTTGGAGACCCATCCTGGGCATATTATCTCCTTGTGCTTGCCACATGGATTTAAGTTTTATTTAATAGAACCTTTAATGTGTTGGGGTAGTTTCTTAAGCACTCACTTTTCTAGAAACACAGTTAATCATGCTGCCTTGATTGGTAGTACCATCCCAGTTGCATAGGCAACAATAAAGATTTGTTCTAATCACAGGACTCCTCCTACGGATGGTGAAGTCTGTCCTACTGCCACTAGCTGAGGAAATGCATGTTTGGTGCTACCAGCATGCCCTCTTGCGTTCTGGGAGAGCGTGCTTGAAAAACAAGATGGAAAACACCCAGGAGGACACAAATACCAGGTAAGCAGAAGAATGTTACCTCACTGCCTTTGGCTAAGGCAAAGCCACCTCCCAGCAGAAGCACGATGTTCCATGGCATTTTCTGGTGAACTACTTTCCAGTCCAAGAGAGCTGGAGGTGCTCGGATCTTTGGCTTGCTGCCTAAAATCCAAAAAGATTTTGTAAGCCATGTTACATTCTCCAAAGAAAGGAGGGCTTCTTGGTGGGAGGTGAGTTTAGTCTGAACATCAGGAAACACGTCTGTCAGCAAGATCAAGTAGACTGTGGAATTGTCTCCTAAAGTAAATGATGAGAGCCTCATCAACAAAGATTGTAAAACTCGGCTTGCAAAAATCCTAATGAATGATTTGTAGCTGCTCCAAGAGGCATAGTAGAATACAGGTAAGAGTGAGTTAAAAGTATGGCAACGTATCTGCAGAACTGTATGTGTTTCTGTTAAGTCATGTATTGTCTCTTGAAGGCTCCAGCTTCAGAAGCTTTTACATATGTATAATACTAGTGTCTGGAACACTGCTGAGATAAGAGTTTCCTACTTAGTTAAATTACAAGAAACAGAGAACTTATATGGGATGTATGCCTTGCCTAGCCTAAAGCATACAGCTGTAGCTATGCAGGAAGAGCAGTTTGAAATCTTGTTTAATGTTTGAAATTTCCTTTGTAATTCTAAAATGTAGAACTTCCCGTGTACCTATTCTGACAGTTGATTTTTGATGCCTTCAGTCATCTTACCTGTTTGGTGTTTGTCTCTGTCATAGTTAGAAATGCCAGAAGGGATGATGAACAACAAAATTGAAATGAAGATGGCAACTGTAGCATCAGTGACATAGCTGCAATAGATCAGTCAGATATTTAGTCTAGCCCCGTTTTCACTTTTATAAAATCTAGCCTATTTAATTTTTATTCAAAGTGAGGAGGAGAAGTGATGATACCTTGTATCATTTTTGTTGAAAAGAACTGTTGCCCAACCTGGTATGAAACCAGGGTCTCTTGTAAACCAGAGCAGTACCAGTAGTATGAAGAGGATCAAAACTGCTATTTCTGCAAATTTCATTGACCCCAATTTCTTGCTCTCTTCCTTGATAATGTCATAGGCCTGTTTTGCCTTAGCCTTTGCAGAGGCATTTGCAGCACAACCAAAATTCTTCTGAAAACTAGAAAAAAATGGACAAGAAATATCAGAGACATTTGCCAGATATCCTCAGAGTTAAGAATCCAAATTTTATACTCAGTCATATTGTCTTTTAGATATATATATATTTATATATGCATATAGAAATTATATATATATTATTGTCATAGCATCAGCAGCCATAGGTGTTGATAGTAACGCCATTGTACTGTGTACTGCCAAGATGATCAGAAAGAAGCTTCCTATCCCTGAAAGCTCATGATCTCTGAAAGCTCATGATCTAAATATAAACAGGCATGCTATCTGGACACATGGGGAAATAATGACAATGTTAGTGTGATTGACAAGGCTATATGATCACCAGGAAGTAAACAGTTGCCAAGCTTTTTAAAATTACAGAAAAGGAGAATTTTAAAAGAGGAATTTGAAGATGAAAGTACCATTGCGGCCATTACAGAATTCTTTCCATTTAAAAGAAAGGAGGTTGGGCCTCATACAAAAGTGGTAGGGTAAGTGTTAAACAGGTAGGTAACGCAAGCTGCTTGTATGGGGTGATTAGCCTTGGGAACTGGCATGACACTAATTCTTTTAAGTCTGTAGCAACTCTCGTCACAAAGGTATTGACCAGCTATATGTACAGATCAGTTTCCTGGTCTGAAGCACAACAATCTTTCAGGACATGAAAGCAATGCTGCAGAACCGGTTATATGCAGTTATAACTTCATATTTTCATCTACAGAGTATACTTAGCTGGGATTTGATCAGGTTCTTCAGAGAAAAAGTTGCAGTATTTTAACAGATACTTAGTATGCTGTTCTGCTGGTCTCTTTTATGTGAGGACTTTGTCACTTGCTGTCTGACTTTCAAGCCTAGGCTTATCAATGAAAATATCACTTGTGTTACAACATGTAGTGAGTACTTGCTAACAGGCCTGTCAGCTGTATTACAGTGTGTAGAGGGTACTTACTTAAAGCCCAAGTACAGTATCTGCAGCCAAATCCATGCCAAAACCAGTAACAAGATCATGGTGGGGAAGGCAAAGGAGAACCAAGAGGCAAAGTTGATGATATTGCCATTGTTAGGAAAAAGCCTGTAAAATGTAGATGGCTGTTAGCATCCAAAATTCTGCACTCTCTTCTGTAATTAATGATTCAGAAAAGAGGAGGTACTGTGAGGCCCACTAAGGAAGAGAAACTAACTTCCTGACAAAGTTACCAAATTGATATTTTCCTTCTCTGTGTTGGCTGGAAGTCAGCTGTAGCAGAATGATGCAGTTTAGTGGGTATGAAATCCCAAATTTAACCAGACTTACTCATCAACTTGTCCTTGCAGTACCAGATTTGGTGTTGTCCCAGTCAGAGTTGCAATCCCTCCAATACTGGCTGAGTAACAAATACAGAGAGACATTCCCTTGCAGAATTTCTTGTGTTTCTCCTCTCGCAGATTTTCATTTCTCTCTCTGTCTTCCTCGACTGTCAGGATATGACTACTACCTAGGTCCCAAGACAGGAACAAAAGAGTTACAGAAGCTAGATTAGATAGGAAAAGATCTTGTGCCTGTGTAATTCAGTATTTCAAGCCTAGGACACAATGGACTCAAAGCTGAAGGAGCCAAATTTCCTCATTTTAAGGCTGGCATTATTTATCTTCTGTCCATTTTCAGTGGTTGTCCTGATGCTGAGCAGTTTTTCAGAAGAAAAGTTGAAATGTGTGATAAAGTCCGAACATACTGCTGACACTATTCGGTGAACTAGGGCAATGTCTGAACTGCATACAGAGGGGAGAGGCAAGAATTCAGGGAGGCACAACAGAGTCAGAGGAGTTGGACTGAAGGTAACTCATTCTGTACCAGCACCTGACTGCTGGTGCTGAGATTTACAATCAGAAACAATTGAGTTATCTCAAAGGTGGGAAGAGGGCAAGACAGCTGATAAAGAGAGATTGTTGCATGATTGTGTATTTTTGGATTGGAAAGATCATTTTAATCCCTAACCTTCTGGCATGAAGTAGGCCAGAAATTTTCCCTTAGGAATTCCCTGTTATCTGATAAGTTACACAGTAGATAATAATTGAACTAACATAAATATATAGGGAAATATCAAGCCACATGTAAAGGCTTCAGCTAATAGAGAATTTATACATTTTGTTGTTTTATTTGTTGGTTATCATCGCTTCATATTTTCAATCTATTTCTCACTTCATCCAAGTCAGTAGGTCTTACTGTGCTTTTGTCTGGTTCATGGAAGAGCCTCATAAATGCTGTCTGATACAGTCAGGATGCTTTAGGCACATTTTTCTTTTTGAATTTACTAGTAACTTTGACAGTGAGGAAGGCATCAGGTCATCCTCCATTACCGCAAAGACACCCATAACCCACTCACCTTTTTCCTCTGTTTCTTTGGAGCTATCTGATTTAGTTGACTTTTCCTGCAGTTCAAAGGCTTTGTTGATGTTTTCAGATGCTTGGCTAACTGTGCTAAACTCCATTTCTGACTTGTGCAACTGTTCCAACACTGCTTGTGCTATTGGGACCATCATGGCAGTGGTGGCGGTATTGCTGATCCACATCGACAGGAAGGCGGTCACAATCATGAAACCCATGAGGAGTCTGAAATGAAAAGGTTTGAAAAAGTCAGTTCAGAACTCAGTGCTGCAATGCCCTTTTTTTTTTTTTTTGTTACAAAGCTTTTGGTTACAAATGCTGGGTTTGGAAAATGCTTAGCAATTCACACCTAGCGCTTCTTCTTACCCTGGTCTGCTTTGTGAATGACATGGTAAGATTTAACATAAATTTTAATTTTTGCAGTTTCAGCCAATTGTGCTTTTACATTCTTATGACTAGTAAAGTGGAAGCTAGTACCTTGGAGCAAACAGTTTATCTAGTCAGTATCCTGCTTATTCTGCATGCTTCTGAGGAAGACATACCATCTCAATAACATGTTAATGTATTATAATATATTTTGAAGAGGAATTGCAAGCTGAATTTGATCCCAAATGGCAATCAGTTTAAGCCATAAGGAAGATGATCTCTTTTTTTTGTCATTTTATTCCACCTCTATTATTTAAGATTCTCTTCTTATTCATATAAAATTCTAATCCTTGTTTCAGTATTAACTCTGTTATTTGTCTCAAAATTATTCTTTAGATGAGATGTAGATTATATATTAGATGAAAAGGGCTTTATCTTGTATGCATTTTTATTCTATTGCTTTGTAATTTCCTTCAGTATTCCATCTTCTTAAGATCTGAGACAAATTAAATAGGGCCGCATAGCCTCTGCATAGCTTAAAGTTCTAGTCTGGTAAACAATTGTTGTTTTCAAAACTAGCATCCCCATATTTTCTCTTCTCTTTGCAATCAGTATAACAGTTAGAAAGTATATGTTTTCTGTGTTTCAGCTGTAGTCTTTCCTGATTGTCTAAAGCTGTGCTTCTGGCCAAGCCTAGCAGCACCCTTGTCTTTTCAGCATTGACTCTCTTGTTGCTATTTCTCCACCTAAAGCCATATGGAATTCGAAAAAGAGGCACCAGGTCTGTAACACATCAAAGGATCCCCATTTGCAAGGTTTGCTCAGGCACTAACTCACTTGGACTGCAGAAAACCATTTGTAGGATGTGATTTACAGATTTACATAGGAGACTACAGGCAGCTCTGAGATAGGAACTAATGCCATAAAGTCCTTGATCGCACAGTGTTTTCACAACTGTTACTCACAGGGCTGGTCTGACACCAGTGATAAGCAAGACCCGCAGAGCAACACGCTTGTGTAGGTGCCAATTCTCAATCGCAATGGCCATCAGCAGTCCTCCAATAAAAAGCATATTGGTGTCCTTCAAGTACTCCCGGCAGACCTGTAATATGGAACAAGGCAGAGAAAATAGTGACAAGAAGCCAATGTTTAGAGAGAAGGCACTTTCTGAGGCACGGTCTTGTCCCAAAGACATTAGCACACAGTAACTATGGATTGCATCTAAACAGTGAATTTGCTTTGATTTCAGATTACCAGCCCCACCCGGAGTTCACTCTAGGCTCATGCAAGTTCTGTTCCATGGAGAGGACAGCCAATTCCCTGTGCAACAATAGTACAATTTTCTCTTCTTTGCACCACACTCTAGAAATCACCCTGGAAATAATCCCAGATTAAGAGAAGCGGACCAATAAATACATAGGCAAATATGGATAGAGTAATATCTCTTACTGTTGTTGAATCCATGATATTCATTAGTGGGAACAGCAAGACAGGAAAGAGAGCTGTGACAGCCAACGGCAAGGCTTCTGTGCACCAAAACAGTGCCATCACTATAATAACATAACCACATCGGGCCTCCTGACAGAAGAAGAGTACATGCAATCAGAACAGACCGTACATCTCACTTAGACTTTGAGAAGGCAACAGCCCATAATTATATTCATTGCCTGATAAAAGTATTCAAGAAAAGGTTATTTTCTATCCTTCTCTCCTGTCTACCCTCCTACCTATGCAGATCCTAATCAAATGACAAACTCTTCAACAACCTTGTCAGAACTGTGAGGAAAAGATGGGGGCCTCCAATGGGGAAAAAAAAGAAACTTAGGAAAAGAAACAAATTGATTACTTTGAACCCTTCATGATAAGGGATTGGCAGTCCCTGCAAAGACTTCTTGATTTTACTGGTGATGGTATTTTCTTTTTATATATTTCTGTCTTTGAGTTGCAGAAACAGTTACTGATCCAGTCAAGGTTTCTCCACCTTTATGCTTCAGAACATGGCCCAGATGAACCCCAACTAATTTCAACAGCCTGGATTGCTTGTACTGCAAGTACTTCTATCTATTTTTCATAGGATTTTTAGCTTAGTACAGACTTTGCAAGGCTCACTGACAAACTGGTCACAGATCAGGTTCAGCTTCCACTGACTTTGTCTTGTTTCTTTGAAGAGGGTATGATCCCCTATTTCATGTTACTCTTTTTCTGAGAAAACATTGATTTAGTTCTGCTTTGGACAACCACTCTGAATTTTATGTAGAAATATTTAACTCAGTCCCTATACACTAAAAATATTCAAAATAACATGTCACAGCAGATTTTCATATGTCTGGGCTGAAGAAAGCAAGGAAAAGTAACATTGAAGGCTACAGTGTCTTCCTCGCTTTGGAACTAGCACAATAATGGGCACCAGCAAATCAAAAGGAAGAAAAAAGTGGTTGTGTGGTCTTGGATCAAGGATGTCCACTAAAATATACTGGACAGTATGAATGAAAATGTATGCTTCTTGAGGAAGCAATGAAGTAATGGAAATTGTAATGGCTAGATTACAGAGGTTTAAACCAAGGAGATGGAATAATGGCTGGCAGGATCAAACTTGTGATGCTTTAGAACATGCTTCTGAACATGGCATGGAAGTTACAGAGCTGGTGAAGGGAAAGGATGAACAGGGGAGCTGATTAGTCTGGAGGAAAGAAGAAAATAGCAATCTAGGTGGTAAACTACCAAAGCAGCAGGGCTGGAGAAGTAAAGCTGATAGAGATTCATGAAGAGGTTAAAAGATGCCTTTTTGAGCCTTATTTTTGAATGAGAGCAGTAACAACCTTAGTTACACATCCCATCAAGCACTGAAAGCCATTTTCCATTTTGATGATCCTTTTTCTCCCATTTTGTTATTAAGAGATGCCAGCGGGTGCCTTTTGAGAGACCCTAGAAGGGCTTTGGAACACATATCATAGGCACGGTGCTATTCTCTTCCAGCCTGCTGTGAACAGGCTCTTCGTAAAAGCTGAAATAAGCTGACTTTTCATGAAGTCAGTTGTCCTGTAAGGACATTCCTCTGTCTTTAGACAAAATCTTTAGCATTGTCTGCTCTCATTTGTAGTAGTTTAGTGTCCGGTGCTATGTCATTATGGGACAGGTTAACAGCTCAACAGAACAGAAAAATGTGAAATTCCATCCTGTAAGTTGTACACTTGCAGCTCTGCATGCTGAGGTACCTGCTTTTCCTGCTTAGCAGTACCACGATGCACAATTCTAACACAAGAAATCTTCTTACAGATTGCAAAGGGAAAAGTCCAGGGCATTTTAAATTTTTGTGTTGTAGCTGAATACATAGAAACCAGAGAGAGTCATTTTCAAAGAGGAACTGAACCAAGACTGCCAAATCATTCCACAAGCAATACCAAGGACTTACTGCTTACTGTATGGTAACAATGACTCTAGCAAGTAAGTTTGAACTCGTGGCCTCAGGGAAAGAAAAAAAAAATTCTCTCTCTTTCTGGCTACTTAGAACTTTTCTGATCCAGATCTCTTTTAACTTCAGTAACTCTTTTGCCTATGGAAAGTTAACTAGCAAAAAAGTACTTTTTCTGTTTTTCTTCTTAGTAAGCTTTTCAGTGGTAGTTTAAGCTATTTTATTTGCATAGCAAGGGAATAGGAGGACACGCCTGATCAGTTACCACATTTCACCTCAAGCTAGTGCCACTCTATCATTCTTGCTTACAGTCCTCTGGTCATAGCTCCAAAGTCTCTGATAACACTCAGAAAAAGAGCTGTGAGGAAGAAAGAACTTTGGGACAGGCTGCACAAAAAGACAAGGAAGAGCTAGTGGAGCGAAGAATGAAGCTTGGCAAAGGAGACTAGAAACTGGGAGTCAGCAGGGATCAGGAGACAAGCAGGCAGGCAGAGACCAGAGGGAAGAGCTAGGACTTGACATCCAAAGAGCAGTGACAGGAGAGGTAGATTGGGACTAGCTATTTAATGGTGCTGGGACTCTAATAAGAGACCTGAAGACCAGAGATTAGATGTCTGCATGAAGAGATTGGGAGTGGGAGAAATAAGCCAAAGTGAAGAAGAAGCAGAACACTGGCAGTCTGCCTGCTCACAGTGCTGTATTTAAATGATCAATGTCTCAGAGATACCTGCCCCACTACTACAGGTTTTTGTAGTTAACTTTTTCTGAAGGAATCCTAAGCTAGGTGTCTTCCAAAACTCGACATTTTAAATTTTAAGTCATTGTTTGGAAAGATTCTTACAGAAATATGCTAAAAGAAGAGTGAAATACATATTATTTATCCTTATGTATCAGAATGCTTTGTCCACCTGACCAAGAAAAATGCCTCTTCTATCTGGCAATGACAACAAGGAAAAAATTAAAACAAGATGTGGACTGGATACTTTTAGAAAATCAGAAGGGGGATTAAAATTGAGCCTTACACTGTAACTTAGGTTCACACATATGAGCTTCAGCATAGAAATATCTTTGCTAAATCAGTTAGATGCAAAGCAAAAGTTATAAAATTGCATGTCACCAAGCATTCTTCTAGGATATGCAGTCACAGATGTCTCTGTTCATCCATCTATGTCCTATTGCTTTTATATTCCCCTACTATCGGTAGTCAAAGGGGTCTGCTCAGAAAAAAAAAAAAAAAGATCCTTAAGCAATAAATGAAGTAAATGCCTCTGAGAAAGAATCTGTATGTTCTCTTCAGCTCTGTCACTTAAAAGGAACAACTTTAAGGAGAGATTTGGAGATTTGGTTCTCAAATTCAATTTAAAAAGTTCTTACCTTGGTAGGAACAGCCAGAGGCAGGGGAAGAAACAAAAGGGGTACAAACACTATGATCAGGTATTTCCTGAAAGCTAGGGTCATCTGCAAGAAGCCAGCCATGGTGCTGGAGCTAGCCCAGTGCTGAAAGGCCTGAGTTCTGCTGCTGGAGACTATATAAACACTCGGGAATATTAACCATTGACCTCAGGGGGTTGGGTGTTGTTTTTGGAACTGTAGTCGGAGAAAGAAGAGAACAAAGAAGGGAGGGGACAGCAAAAGAGTGTCAGACCAGGAACTTTCTTAAGACAATCTTCCTGATAACGGGTAAATCCAGGAGAGAATTAACTCCTTGTGGACCAAGTAGGTTTATTAAAAGCATCCTGAGATGACCTATGCTTTTTTAAAAGAATATTAATATTTTGGTCTTTAATAATGCCTTGTTTGCATAGGTACTGTTATTCCCCCTATAAAAAAAGAGAAACTGCTCCCTCCATAGTAGGTTGAAAATTGTTTTAAAAATATGCAGAGTACTGAAAAACACATCTGCATCTGTAATACTCAAATATAGAGATTAGAAACATCTACACAAAATGTTACATAAACATCATTGTATTCGCTGAGAAATTCTTTGGGTAGCAAAATCCACTAGAGCAGAGCTCCTGTCACCAGATGCCACATCAAGTCCCCATGCAGAAAGGGACTTACAGTCTTTGCCACCTGAGAGCAGGGGCACCTGTCTCTGTGTGGTCCAAGGATGACCCTCATGACGATTCCGTTTTCTTCTCCTCAAAGAGCAATAGGGGAAATGTTAAGGTCTGGTCAGAACTCAGTTCCTCCCACAGGGCAGCCCAGTATGTTATAAGAAAGGCTTAGGGTGAAAGAGGGAACCTAGTAACTCTTTCTGATGTAGTCTGTTGTATCTCAGTGGATTGGGAAAGACTTGGCTATAGTACTACTTTGCAGACATTGGGATTTTTTTTTTCCACCTTTCTGATCTTGCAGGTTTATAGGCACAGCTTTTATAGCTTGCAGGGTGGGGGGGAGAAAAAAATAGTGCTACTGGGAAATTACCAGCAATTCTTGTCCTGGTTGCAAGAAACTTCCGAAATACAAGCAGTGAATTACTTGGTTCTGTAAATATGCAGGAACAGAACTAAACTTTTTAATTCCAAAGGGACTGTCTTGCTAATGTCACTTTGATGTTCTTATTTGGTAGATCATGGAAGCGCATACTTCAGATAATGATGATAACATTTCCATTTTATTGGTATAAATTGTCTCAGCTCTGTTTATAGCTTACTCAAGCAGAGAGAGAGAAAGAGAAGCACAGACATTAGGTCATCTGATGTCAGCTCCACAAAGAGCTTCTGCTGTTTCTCTCTCTCGTCCCTTTTCTGCCGGGGCTTGTTTTCTTTCAATAATGTGCTTATGATTGAAAAACAGCGGGGTTTCAGTTGCCAGAGCTGCAAACTCACAGCTCTTTTGCAAGCTTGACTTAGGCATATTGCTTACAAGAAACAGCATCACAGTACATAACTGCCAATCCTGAGCTTCAGCATTTCACCCTTGGTACAAGAAGAAGGAGAAAGAGCTTTCAAATGAATTCTATTCCCCCACATTTTTGCATCCGCTTAATGTTGAATTAGTATCTGAAAAGGTGCAGTGACAAAATCATCCAACGGCAAAGTCATTTTTCTACTTCCTACTCTTATGTCCTAAGGTTCAGATGAAAATCTGAAAAGAAGCCTTGTTTTCACATCTCTGTAACACAGAGGTTGGCCTCCAGCTGCAGCCTTGCCTATGGGGTGTAAGTAACAATGCAGAAGGGCCTCAGCTAAGGAATCGTGCCTGTTCTTTAGAAGCAGCACATCCGCAGCGATTGTTTCCACTGCCACGAGAGTCCTGTTACTTTCAAAGATGCTCTAAATGAGCTCTGTAAGTGTGTTACTGCAAAGCGAACAGTTTACGCCTGCGGGGGGGTGGATTTGTCAGAGCTTCACCTGCAGCCCCTTAACACTCCCTCAGTGATACATTCATCGGGAGCTACTCCAGTTTGTATACATGGCTTAATCTAATGCTCTGAATTGTGTTCTTTGACTCTAAAGAACGACTCGGTCTTTGCTTACTGATCTGCTCTTCGAGACGGACCAAACCTAACAGGAAACCTAACAGCACAGCCAAACCCTCTGGCGTGTTCCAGTTATTTTCCTCCTTTAGAAAAAGAAGCATTTTCACGCGGGCTGCTCACTAACAGACGCGACGGCGCATCGCTTCGCTACCCCGTTTCCCAGATCCTACCGCAACTCAAACCCGGAGCCCGTCCCTTTCCTCCTTTCGCAGGAAGAAAAACCACAACCGGACA